>NC_092240.1:53729994-53889994 GCF_036320965.1 Panulirus ornatus | reverse complement strand
AGAAAATGGACACCTCGGACTCCTCAACTCTGGGATTATCTTGCCCCAGTTTAATAAAGCTTTTGCATAAATTCTACCAACGTCCCAACCTCCGTGACGAAGGACCTACCTCCAGCGTGGCCAGTGTAAGCCTCTCTCTCTCTCTCTCTCTCTCTCTCTCTCTCTCTCTCTCTCTCTCTCTCTCTCTCTCTCTCACACACACACACACACACACACACATAAACGCAGAGCCACTGGTAACATCAAAATGGCTGTGTTGTGCCTCCTGCCTGTAGCTTCCCAGCTTCCTTGAGCCGCCCACCTCACTCCGAGGAGGAGGAGGCAGAGGAGGAGGGAGGGAGGCAAGAGTACCGCAGGCGGGCTGGAGCACCATCGACCCGAGCTGTAGATCTTTATGGTGGGAGAAAGTTTAATATCAGGCCCACAACTCCGACACAGCCTTACGAACGAACTGCAGAGGGAGAGGGAGGCTGGGGGGCCACGCACACGAACCGGGGGAGAGGAGGAGGAGGAGGAAGATGATGAGGAAGGAAAGTGCAATAATGATAAAGAATGCCACCCCACAAAAAAAGAGGGGGAAATAAATGGGAAATAAGAGGTGGTTAGAGAAACAACACAAGCAACTTACAAATCTCGAGGGTTCCTAAGGGCAACAACGACACGGCGGAGCAATGAAGTGAGCGGCGGGAGGGCACGACTGGGGGAGACGGGGGAGGAGAACAAGAGAGGGGGCAGGGAGAAGCTGGTGGGTGGGCGCGGGGGGGAGGGGGTGCAGTGCAGGCAGGAGAGAGACGGGGAGACAGCAGCTGAGGCAGGAGGTGGAGCAGGGGAGAGACAGGAGGAGGGAAGGGGGAGAGACAGTAAGCCAGCCAGCAGGAGAGACAAGAGGAAAGCAGCAGAGACAGTCAGAAAGCAGGATAGGCGGTCACAGAGCAGCAGGACAGACAACAACGAGGGAGGAGAGGATCAAGCAAGCAGGGAGGGACGTAACCAGCAGACACGAGGGAAAAATATGAAGAATGATACCTGACGATAAAGAGGGAGGAGGAGAAGGCGCTGGTTTAATATACCATTAAGCAATCGGTCAGTTAAGACAAATCCAGCGATCACAAACTCTCCCTGTGTGGCGAGTCGTGCTAAGAAGCGCTCCTCCAGCCCCGCGGGCAACGATCACTCCTCCGTCCTTACGAACGAACACGCAGGACGTCGTCGTCCTGCGCCGCTGTCGCAGACGACGTCGTCGAACCCGGGCTCCCGCGTAGCCACACGTACCGCCAATAACTTAAGCATACGCTCGCCTCCAAACTCGTTCCACATCCCCGACTGCAACAGACGGATTGATCAGGGGAGAAATCAATATTCGCAGTGCTCTAAGAAGCTTATTTGCGTTCGGTAATATTTGTGGTGTGACTTGATGGCTTGCCTGATAAGCCATCAGGTGGGGGGTGGGGCTGGGTTGCCTGGGGTGGGGTGAGTGGCTGGGGTGGTGCAGGAGGGGGAGCTTGTTTGTGTGTTGTGTGTGTGTGTGTGTGTGTGGAAGAGGAACGGACGGGATGCGAACAGAAACAGTCTGGTAGATCGCACTCAGTAATAAAGCTGGACGGGGCCAGGCATTATACTGTTTGCTTCTACGCTAACCCGGTGCTGAGTGACTGGTACCTTGTTGCACCGTCGTACCTCACATGGCGATCGTACTTGGTACCGTACTAACGACAGTACCTCTTGGTACCTTACTGAACGACTGTACCGTGGTGACTAACTTACCGACTGTACCGTCGTACCTCAGTTAACGACGGTGCTTTCAAAGCGAGGGGCGACTAGATGGCAAACATAACCATTTTCGAAGAGAATACATTAATGACTTTAAACCATTAAAAATAATGTGCATTTAAACGTGACCGTCTGCGAGTGAACAACGGCTGAGTCCAGTCCACACTGGCCTCGAAGTCACAGTGAAGCGAGGCGTGAGTGAGTGAGTGAGGGTGATGGAGGAGGAGGAGGAGGAGGAGGAAGGGGTTCGAGTGAGAGCATACAAGGGTCCACTCCATGAGGTGTAACCTGGACTGGTGGTGCCTTCACACTCCTGGCTAATATCAGAGATAGCTACTGACATCCCTAACGCTCTCCACGGAGAGTTATAAAAAACCTAAAATATACATCTAGCCAACCTATGGAAGAGGAGAGTGTTACGCTTCGTCCAATTTCATAAGCGCAACGTGAAGCTGCAACGTGGTAACGCCGCGTGACGATGACACAATTGCACGCTCGTGTAACACTGCAGCGTGAAGTACTGCGTAACACACACAGAAACGTTCCCGGTACGATCACTTTCCTCTCCAGTACGTGGGTTCGAATCTCATTAAGCTGCTGCTGGGGAGGCGTACCTAAAAGCTTTATAAACAGGTAACGTCAAAGCTAAAGCTAAGATCTCCCTAACTGAGGTTTTTTGGCAGGAATTACATATCAATAATGGAGGAAGAGAAATACCCGGGACGTGTCGACAATATGCATCAGGAGCGTCGTAATAAATGGTCGTACCAGATGGTCGTGTTTGATGGTCGTTATAAATGGTCGCATTCGACGGTCGTGCCAGGTGGTCGTCCAAGATGGTCGTCGTCCATCGAGGCACTCAAGAGGGAGTCAGGTGGTGTCTCCTACCACTGTAACCCTCCACGACAGCTGGTGCTTGGTCTCTGGGGGCGTGTTTCTACCCCCGCAACCCCCGGGTCTGGCACCACTCTCCAGTGCTTCCTCCCCACTGGTCAACCATAGGCTGTTGGAGGTCACCTCTAACGACAGATTAGACAAAGATCCCGTCCCGCTGACCACATAACACTCGCGTACATCTGTTAATAAAAGTCCAAAGATGTTTGAAAAGCCACTGTATATAATATATATATATTTATATATATATATATATATATATATATATATATATATATATATATATATATATATATATACGCGAGTCTTCCCTGAAATTCGCAAGGCAACACTTGTCGACAATGCCAAGTCCTATGCAGATCATATCTGCATTCAATTTCATTTTTATTAGAGCGCATTTAACATTATCATCCGTTATCATCCGTTATCAGATAATAGTACAATTATCCTACTCGTGATGCGCGTTGCTGCCCCGCCCCCTCCAGAGCTGTGGTGGATGTTTAATTCCACGCCGCCATCATTCTTCCAAGTGGCTTTTTATTCGATCTCTCGGCAGACCTTAATGATACGTATTCCTAAGCCATAAGTCTCTCTCTCTCTCTCTCTCTCTCTCTCTCTCTCTCTCTCTCTCTCTCTCTCTCTCTCTCTCTCTCTCTCTCAAGTCGCTTTGCCGCAAGCCCTGCGGAGTCGGGCTACGTCCGCTGTTCCCAAACTTTCTGGGTTAGCCCCAGTGATCGGGGAGGAGGAGGAGGGGCAGGGGGAAGGTGTGTTTGTGTGTGTGTGTGTGTGTGTGTGTGTGTGTGTGTGTGTGTGTTAACAGCAGGTCTATACTTTCCAAATTAGACGTTCGGTGTCTTTACCTTAACCACCATAGTCGCGTCACATCGTGCCTGATCACACGTCTTCCCTCGAGAGCTTCCCAGGTCGTCCTCTCCTGCTCCTCCAACGGTGGGCCAGACCTTGAGGCCGGGTCTTGGCTTCCCCTCGGCAGAGGCAAAGAAACGCCTCTCTCTCTCTCTCTCTCTCTCTCTTCTCTCTCTCTCTCTCTCTCTCTCTCTCTCGCGTTGATGGTGACCGGTCGGTCCAAATCTTTTCTTTTTTTTTTTTTTCTTACGTTAGCAGAGACGGCACGGGCAGCTGAGGCCGCTAATCAATTAGCCTGAGCCACGAACCTATCTTATCATCGACCAACCCCTCGGTGTGGATGAACGGCTGGGTCGACTGTGTGGACCGACTGCCGCAACCAGATCCACCTGTGCCTTTAAGCACCTCCTTTTTCCACCTGGTCTACTCCTCCCTCACCTGCCTTTCCCCCGGTCGTGTCCAATAATCCTTCCATTCCATTCGTCCCCATGACACCCATTCCCTAGACCTCATCCACCACTACAGATATTCCCCATTCCTCAATTTAGCACCCCCTTCCCCCCCACATCCTTCTCTCCCTTTATCCTCATAAACTTTTCCCCCCGACGTATTCCGTTTCCTACACCATTCATACCAACTCCTTCCCCTTCCATACTCCATCACTTGCCCCATTCCGGACACACACCCAGGATTCCACACATCCACTCACTCAGGAAAGCAAAACTTGCCAACTGTCAACATATACAGGACTCTTAAGAGCACAGGAGTCTTAGTGTACACGAAACTTCCCCACAGACACGCAGACATAGGCCTGAGACACACGCACACACAGACACACGAGACGGAAACAGACAGATGCCAAGAGACAGACGCGCACAGCAAATCCACCAAAAAGCACAGTGAATGGGACAGAATCAGCAAGAGAGAGAGAGAGAGAGAGAGAGAGAGAGAGAGAGAGAGAGAGAGGAGAGAGAGAGAGAGAGAGAAACGCAAGGGCAGTGATCGCTCCGGGCCATTATTACCCATTCCCTACCACCATTCCTCGTCTCCCTGTCTGTGTGGGGAATAAAACACCCGATAATCATCGTGCAGCAGCCTATGTCCCCCCCTGAAGCTAGCGAGAGCCATGGCAAGGGAGAGTAGCTGTGAGAGGCGGGGAAGAACGACAAGAGAGAGTAAGGGGATGAAAAGAAAATGAGTGAGAGTTGAGGAGTCTGTAAAGGAAGAGATAGCATGCAGGGTGAGGGAGGAGGAAGCAGGGTGCATAAGGAAAGGAAGTAATGGAGGAAGGACCCGAGGAACTAAAGGAGTGAATAAGTAAGACAAAGAAGGAGGGAGAAAGCAAAGGCAATAGGGGGACAAAAGGAAATTAAGGGAGATAGCAATATGGGCGTGATAAGGAAGAAAACCTAAAGAGGGAGGAAAATAGGGGATGAAAGAGGGAGGAGATAGGATGGAGGGTGATCAGGGAGGGAGGAGACCGAGGGAGGGAGAAGGGAAGTGGCGAGCAGAAATGAGGGAGACTAAGAGAGGACGAACAGAGACGACGAAGACTGAGGGAGAGGCGACCAGCAATTAGGGAGATTTGTGAAAGGGTGAGGAAGGACGATGGGGTGGGGGGTGATGGAGAATGAGGAAGGAAGGCAGTGGGACGGTCACGGACGATGGAGAATGAAAGAAAGCGTTGGTGAAAGCGGAGGAAAAGCCAGTCGAGGGAACTTCTTGAAAGAAAAAAAAAAGACCCCTGGCCCTCTGGCGGGGGGGATTTACCTCCCAACCACAACAAACCGCACGGAGGGGGGGGGGTGCGCTTTCCCCCTCTGCTTCTGTGCCGCACTGCTTTCATCGAGCTGTTCAACTACTACATCTGTGTCCTCTCCAGAGTGTATGTGTGTTTCAGTCTGTGCCTGTTGGCCCTCAACGCACAAACTATGTGACCTTAATCTGTGTCTGTTGGACCTTAAAACACCTAAAATCTGATCCTAAAGTTGCTCAAGGAATCATCTGTGTCTGTTCGCCTTTAACGCACCAAAAATCTGACCTTTAAGGTACCTGAACTCACACGCCTGTGGGTGGGGTAGGCATGTAAACAAGACCTGAAACCACGCCTCTTCGATGGTTATTTAACACCCCTCTCCCCTTCCTCACTAACGCTGCAGCGGGGAGGCGCCTCGCTTGCCCCTCAACCAACACCCTCCCCAGCTACTTACTGTTCCGCCCCAGCAGGTACCCAGGCACCTACTAGAGATAACCTGTGGGCAACGGCAAGTGAGGGAAGATGGGAAAGGAAGTTGGCAATGGAAGAGAGGAGAGAAATTCATGCAAAGAAAACAGGGAGTTATGGTATTTAACACTGGCCAACACTGTCACAGTGGCATATCTAACACAGTCATGGTGGATTGGGCCGCTGGTCGACCAAGCTGTTGGAGGTCACTGCAGCTCACAGGCCTACATAGCCCCCAACTTTGAAGGTATACTTGTCCAGCGCACATTTGAACTTCACCGTGCATTCCAGGCTGTTTCTGATGGTAGATGGCAAGGTGCTGGAGAGTCTTGGGCCCCGGATGTTTAATGTGTCCTCTCTTTTTGTGCATACGAGACCTTTGGATTTCAGAGGTAGCATTTTTCGCAGTCTTCCATGCCTGTCGTGTCAGAGGGATGTTATTCCCGACTGTAAGCTGGGGACCATACCTTTTAGGATTTTCAGGTATAGATAATGATATACCCTCCCGTCTGCGCTCCAGGGGGTGCAGCCTCATCAGAGATTTCAGTCGTTTCCAGTAATTTAGCTCCTGAACACCTTCTAAACTCCTAAATTCGCCCTTTTTGTAGGGTGATGTTAGAACGCAACAATATTCAAGTCATGAAACAATTAGTGTCTCAGATGAACATCATCGATGGTTTTTCTTGCCAACTCTTGAAGGTCCGCAGGATCCTACCTGCCATGCTTCTGCATGGAGCAACCGTTGCTTTATTGTGTTCGCTGAAGGTTAGGCCGTTAAGACATTATTACTTTAAGGACTTTCAAATTATTCATCTGGTTTATGATAGGATCTGTGTCTGTTCAGTATTCTGCGATTTTTCTTACAGATACGTAGACCAGATCCTGTAAGCTCCCTGGTGTTAGAGAGACTAACCTCCCCCTCCTTTTCTGAAGTCATTGAGCGAGCCTCCCCTTCGCGAGCACCTGATGTACCAAACTGTTGGGTGCTCCAGTCTTTCAAGCTGGGAGATGTATGATAAACAGGCACGAGAAGAATGGAAGAGAAGCATCTAGTATTGAGGTACAGAGAAGGGCACGTGGTGGTAGTGTAGAAGGGCACGTGGTGGTGGTGCAGAGGGGCACGTGGTGGCAGTGCAGGAAAAGGGCACGTGGTGGTAGCGCAGAAGAGCACGTGCTGGTAGTGCAGGAAGAAAACACGAGGCAGAAGCATACGAGGAAATGTGCTAGTGGTGCAAGATGGAACATGGTGGTGGATGAGAAGGGCACGTGGTGGTGTGGGGGGGTCGGGACACGTGAGAGAAAGTCACCAGTAAAGAGCACGTCGAGCGGGAACCGCTGTTATTAGCGGAGAAACTGGCACAGTACCGTGGGCCGAGGGGGGCAGAGGTGAGGGGCGGCACCTTCCCCCGCCCATGATAGCACAAATGCCACCACGCCCACGGCGGCAATGCTACCCCCGCCCACGGGCGACACTGGAATTTAAATAATGCCTGTGTACTAGAACACACAGGATGTGGTGGTTCGCAGGCCTACAGGCTGCGACCTCCAACAGCCTGAGTGATCAGAGGAGGAGCAGCTTCTTCCCCAGACCCAGCTGTGTGGGTAGAAGACCTCCCAAACCATCGTAAGGTATACGTAAGGTAAGGTAAGGTGCCAGACCCAGCTGTGTGGGTAGAAGACCTCCCAAACCATCGTAAGGTATACGTAAGGTAAGGTAAGGTGCCAGACCCAGCTGTGGGGGTAGAAGACCTCCCAAACCATCGTAAGGCATACGTAAGGTAAGGTAAGGTGCCAGACCCAGCTGTGGGGGTAGAAGACCTCCCAAACCATCGTAAGGCATACGTAAGGTAAGGTAAGGTGCCAGACCCAGCTGTGGGGGGGGGGTTTAGAAGACCTTCGAATGCATAAAGTAAGGAACATGACCCACAGCGAAACAAACGTACATGCACGCAAACAACCGCACATAAATACGTAAACACACACACACACGCAATTTGTACCCAAACCCATAATAAAACGGACGCACGCAATATGCACCAGACATAAACATACCAAAATAATCAAGCATATACACAAATTGCATGCGTGGATATTACCTCATACGATCATATACATGCAAACACTGGCGCACCGACTTCACGGGTAGAAATGACCTTCAGAAATGACAGGAAAGTATAGGTAAACACACACACACACACACACACACACACGGAACTCCGTTATGTCGTGGTCAGCGTTACTGACCATCAATGGGCACTGGCCAGTCCAAGCTCTGAACCGGATGGGTTCGAATCCTTGGGCTGGTAATCGGTCTACAGCCAAACCCAAGTGTTCAACCTCTCCTTAAGGCTGGTCGATAAATAGGTACCTGGATTAGGCTGATGTGTGTGTGTGTGTGTGTGTGTGTGTGTGTGTGTGTGTGTGTGTGAGACATGTTACATACGTACAAGGTTAAGAGACGCAGCAACACACACAACAAGCAAACGATACAGAAAAACACACATACATGGCTGAATCCCCGCAAACACACCCGACACAAAGGAACTCCCCTGTCCTCAAGCCTCCACCAACCACTGGTAAACAGAGCGTCCTCACCCAAGACTTTCTCCATCAATTAATCACACCTTCGTCTGTCAGGTCCTATGGGGAAGAAGCCGAGGCTCTCCGCATCCCGGGGGCGGGAAAGGGAGTCATAATCTACAACCCCCTCCCCCCCTCCACACACACACACACACACACACACACACACAACACACACACACCACCGTCGCTAACTACCCCATCTTCAAATCCCTCCTACTTTTCCCAGGACGACACAGGAGGCCATCATTACGGAGACATTTACGTACTGTGAACATCACTCCTCTTCGTCTTCTTCCTCTGCGCGTTCAACACGGTCTTCACACTCTCCAACTCCTCTTACTCTCTTACTCTACCCTCCTCCTCCTCTTTCCCTCGTCACCTCTTCCCACTCCACCTCCTTCCTTTACTCAGTACTTGTGTGATGGGAAAGTGATTTACTCAACGTTTTACACAGGGAGGACATAACACGTCATCCCCTGCCCCATTCTCAAGGCTCAGAGAGAACCCGGAGGCGTTCCCCGCACTGGAGGAGGGGAAGGGGGGAGGAGGAGGTGGAGGAGGAAGAAAAGTTCGGGAAAGAGGAGGGAAAGGACTAAACGAGTGGTTACTGTACTAGGAACCTGAGCGCTACTCCGGTGGCTATGGTGATGGTAGTGGTGACCACTTGGTGGTGGTCGGGGCTGTTGACGGTGGTGATGGGTAGTGGTAGCAATGGTAGCGGTGATGGGTGGCGGAGTCGTCCATGATCAGGAGTGGTGACTGACGGCGTCACACAGCGATACTTGAAGACAAGATCAGCGACGGTTACGTACACGAGAGGCTGCGACAGCAGGAGCAGGTGAAGCCAGTGAGCAGCAGCAGTAACAGAAGCAGATGGTTGAGGGAGAAGAGCGAGCCAGCGGCGGCGGTGGTTGCGGTGGTGGTGATGGTGTGGCGCAGGTGGAGAAGGTACGAGTGGTCCCCAGAGCAACAGTTCTTGAGCAAGTGATGAGAATTTCCAATCTGACGTTTTCCAGGTGAGCTGAGGAGGCGAGTCAGTCATATGACGACGTGTGTCCTCACCTGAGGTCGGTCCTCCCTCCCAGCCACGACCAGGATCCAATAAACCCACCAGAGTCCTACACTTGGCGGATATAAACAACAATATCCGCAATCACACAAAAATCACCGTCGGATAAGAACAACAAGAGCCCTCAGGGTTCCCGTCCCGAGTTGCAATTGAATTAAACTGCAGGTCAGGAGGAGGCAAGCCCGTAATTCGCCGACGCTGTGGTGATTGATGGATGTATCTATCATTACTTACCTCGCGGAACTACCGAGTCACAGACAACACTCACCCATCGCTACTCTCGAAGGGAACGCATTTCATCGCAGGCAATTATGCTGATCCGAGGTTGCCAGAGTACTAACTGGACGAACGAGGAGGAGGAGGAGGAAGTCGGGTGCTGGGGTTTCCTTGGAACCCCCAGCAGAGGGCCAACTCACTTCCCACAACCCCCAATGATCTCTCCTCAGTTTCCCCACAGCTTTCCCTACATTCACGGTACCACACACATACCTCATTCACCGTCTATCACCTCCCTGTCTCCTCTTCTCCTGGACGACCCACCACAGACGCCATACAGACAGGGGGCCGACCCTTTACACAAGTTCGGACGTCCTACCTGGGCTGAAAAGATAAACCTTTCGTGGCTCAAATATTTCCACCCGTAATGGAGGATGACCTCCCCGTATCTCTCTACCTCCCTCGCTGCCTCCATCCCGTCCCTGTGGGAGTGACTCCCTCCCTCCGTCATTACCACCAACACTGCCTCTCGTCACCTGCATCAGCGTCGGGCAGCCACCAACCACGGGCAGGACGTACCCTGGCCATTACCACAGCAATTACCTCTACCACCAGGACAGCCACTATCATTACCAACATCAATACCACCAGCGTGTCATTACCTCCAATGCAACGTCCATCAACAGCATCTCTACTTCTACCACCACTAACGCTCATATCAGTCCCACCAAACCCCATCACGAACCTGACCTACCACAGTCACTAACACTCAACCACCAATTCAGTCCTCCCACAAAACCCAGGGTCTCCACTACAATCACAACCCACTACAATAATCACCTACATCTCCACCACAACCTACCACACTAACCACTTACATTAACAATAACACGAAACAACCATGTCGAACATCTCCATCTCTTAATACCACTTACATGCATCCAACGCACACCAACATCTCTCCCCCCACACCCAACTCTCTTCCTCCCGACCACAACGTTCCCCCACCACTAAAATCCCAATCTACCACCACAAGCAGAACCACTAACATCGCCGAACCCTACCATCCTCGCCGGCCCCGAGCCACCACTAACCCACACCCGCCCTGAACCATCTGTTGTCTTGCGACGTTCATTTCTTGTGATGTAAATCCTGGGGGCTAAACTTTCATCGCGGCCACAGAACAAAATGCGCCCAGCTCGACACTCACCCCAATCACTTCACTCCCACGGCACATGACACCATCGTACACCTACTTGCAAAAGTAGTGAGGAAAAAAAGTGATATTTTCACTTCTACGTCCCCGTCCTTTCCTGCTTCTTCAAACTGCGCTGTCTGCCCCGTCCAGCCACCACTGCTGGTCTGAGGTAAGGGCTTCCAGTCTTCCCTATACGTGCATCTTACGATGTGTCTGTTGCGTTTAGGATCTATATCTTACGAGCCCCGCCACTTCATGCCACTACGTAGGGTTAAGCACCATTAAACTGGCAGGCCCGTCTTCCTATAATGATTATATTCTCTCTCCTCTCACGTCACTCATCTGAACTCACACACCGCAACGCCGCTATACTTTTTTTATAGATCCCACAGCACAACGCCACTATAATTCCTATAGATGCCACAGCACAACGCCGCTATATTTCCTATAGACACATATACAACAAACCTATCACCACAAACATCAAACAACTGAAACTCTCCTCGTGTTTCATCACCGTATTTGTTCTCCCTGGGACACACATCTAAAATTACAGCCACGAACGTATGATAAACGAGTTGTCTAACCAAGGGAGACTTCTCCCTGCCTCCCGTGGGCGGGAGTACACTTATATAGCCTCCCTGTGGAGCATCCCTCTCACACGTCGGCCACCATGAAGCTTCTAGTGGCTCCGCTCCGTCCGTCCTGCCTGAACAACCCACGAATCCGCCAAGTTCCTCAATTTTGCCTCCGTCAGTCGGGGCGCACAGCCCGCCCTCCCTCACCGGGGCGATGGGTTCGCCTGGCAGGTGGCAGGTGGTGGAGGCGGTGGTGGTAGGTTCCCGGCCACCCAGGCGGCAGCGGTGATGTAAACATGCAACACTGGTCCTGGGAACGGCCAGGAATCGCACCCAGTAGCTTGAAAATAAACATTTTTCCTTTTTGCTTCACAATCGCCACGACCTTAAGCACCGATGTTACGATGTGATAACAAGCTGCAAGCGAGAAGGTGAGGTACAATGAATTTTCTGTGGGATGGAGACACAGGTCCGAGGCTGAATTTAAGCTACGTCTGACGCGATGCGATAATACGTAATGGTACGGTGAGGGCTGACGAGGGGGTTGCGACGGAGGGAGGAGGAGGTTGTGACAACGTATATTACTGGTAACGTCGGTACTGTTCTGAGTTTACGTACGTACCTACGACTACCTACGAGACGAGATCGAGCCACAGCGGCTGGGCCTGAGGCGCAGCGCCCACCGCAAGCGAGAGTACGATAGAAAGGACGATTCTACTGACTCGTTTGAGTCAGGACTAGATAAATGACCTGGCTAACGCTACTCGCTCCACCCCTCTGAACGACTCGCCTGAGTCAGCCGTTAATAAGCCGCCGCAGCCACGACGCAGCCATGTCCGAAAACCTGCAAACTCCCAAAATGATCTCCTTTTTTGGGAGGTCCGCGCCACGGCATCTAGCGACGGCTCCACCGCCTTGACCACCCCTCCGGTCGGGGCAAAGGACCCACGCGAGGGGGGAATGGAGGAGGGGTACGCAAAAACTCGATATCGGAAACGCGAAAGAAAAGAAGCCATTTGTTCATCAAACCCTTTAATAGATTCCTAGTATAATAAACCTGTCAGTCACGTCACAAAAGGGCAGGAAAATGACGACCACAGGGAGCAAAAAGGAAGGCCAGAATGTTGTTGCTGTGAGCATAGCGGCTGCCGGAACCCACAACGCCGCGAAGGAGGAGAGGACCCGCATGCGATCTTCGTGGGATTAAACCATCGCAGTCACCTCCTCCCGAACTTCTCGAACACTTCACTACCTCACTCTGCTCCTACTCTCTCCCCCCACTACACGCGTCTCATCATCCCATAGTTCCGCTTCCCTCCCTCCCCTCAACATACAAAAAAAAAAACCATTTATATTGATCCTATGTTTCTAAACCTTCTCTCAGGCCGGAGTCTCTCTCCCCCGCCTCACCTCGCCACTACGATAACCATAACAATCTGCGTCGCTCGCTCCAGCTCCTCACACACACACACACACACACCCACACACACACACACACACCCCAGTCGACCAAACTCCGTCAAACCTATTGCAAATACAAGCACGATTCCCGGATTCCGTAATTCCATCGCTAAATACATACATAAACCCACGTCATATGACGTGGGTGTTTCATTAATCCTGTAATTCCTACAAAACAGAGTCTTTCCATTAATTCAACTTCGCACCAACATGTCCTCCAACATCTCTCCCACACACTACATCAATCTCCCGCCTCCTACAAAGACCAGCCTTCACCCTCGGCGCCCCTGAGAACTCAACCTTCACCCTCGACCCAGCACGAAGTCCTCTCCCCACCACCACCACCCCAGCCAGCCACCTCCATGACCCACGACCAATCATAACCTACCCACTCACCTTTCTCGGGGAGGATATATGAACTCCCCAGCACTTCCCCCCACCAAAAAAAAAAAAAAGTCGACCCACCTACGAAGGTTCCCACCTCACTTACGACTTACTCCAGCCATAAACCACACCTATGCCACTGTTAAATACCTCGACTCTACGTCTCACTACGGCGTAGCCCCCCTCACTGTCCCCCCTCTTCATGCCCGAGTCAATACGTGCGATATACGACAACAACACGTAATTCAGCCCTTCTCTTCCCTCCATCCCTACGTGATCACAAATAACCTTTCTCCACCCTTGGTACACAGACGCTCCTCTCCTTCACTCCTTCTCCTTCCATCGAGCGATACCTGGAAGGGAGGGAGGGCGGGGGATGATGTGACCCTCCGTGATGCACCTTACAGGTAATGACAGGTATCTTGACCCAGCCACTTTCTCTGGGTGTTTCCACGCTGGCTGGCGTGGGCGTGCTCCAACTCCGCCAGGGGGAGGAGGGACAGTGCATGGGACGCTCCACAAATTACGCAAGAACGCAGAATGCATCTCGCATACTGACTGCTCGAGAAACAGACACGGAGATACATTCCTCCATTTACATAAACATCTATCAATGAACATACATACATACATATCTAGATACGAACACATCAGAAATCTATACAAACTACTGTCTCTCTAGAGAGGTTATCTAGTACAACCCTCGGGAACTATGACTAGGAAAGGTTCAGGAGGGAGCCCTAGACCTCACCTACAAGGCTGAGAATCACACAAGCACGCACCACTCAGAGGGCCAACACACCCGGCCTCAGATGACAAGCAGGAGTGAGTGTATACAGGAGGAGGAGGAGCGCTTCCCCTCCACTAACACACTGCTACACCGTGGAGGGTGGATGGGAGGGTGGGGTATGGAGGAAGAGAAGGGTGGCGTCTGCTGCAGCAGGTCAACACATGGAAGCACAACCTAACCCCGCCTGAGTATAGACCTTTACGAGCCACAGAGCCCTTTCTCAAGACGGCCCGCCTTGCCCTTGGCCTGCCACGGGGCCTTGTCTCAAGACGGCCTGTCCTGCCCTGAGCCTGGCGTGGGGACCCTGTCTCAAGACGACCCGTCCTATCCTTAGCCTGGCACGAGGACTTTGTCTTAAGACGGCCCGTAGTACCTCAAAGACACATCAAATATTGACGACTCTGACCTTAGTCCTTCAAGAATGCTAAGTTCCTCTACGACAGCTGCCCTTTAAGAAAGCCCTCCTAACCGCCCTTATTGTGTTTTCTATCTTCTCATCTATTTTCTATCTTTATCTCTCCTTACCGCGAGCGAATTTCTGTCTCAGCAGATCACAAGGACAATATCTACTACTAATGCATCTAATAAATAAACCAAGTTAGAGGTCACTTACCTCTCTTACCTTATTCCACTTCCCCTTGCCTTGGCTTACCTTAATTAAGGGGAAATCAGCCACAATGTCAACAAAGTAATTCCTCTGTAAATGCCTCATATTAAATAGTAATGAATCTATGAGAGTAAGAGATGCCTAACCCTTCAATGAAAGATGGTATTGTGTATGGTAGCTGGATGGTGGTTGATGGTAGCACAGAGCAAGCGCAAGCTTCGATTGGGCTGTATGGTGGCTGGAGGATAATCTATGGTAGTTTGATGTTTAAGGTATGCTAGTTACATGGTAGTGTATGGTAGATGGATGGTTCTGTATGGCGGTGGGATGGTAGGGTGCTGTAGGTGGATGGGATGATGTATGGTAGCTAAGGGGTAGTTTGTGGTTGCCGAGGGACGTGTTTGGTAGCTGGAGGGTGGTTTATGGTGGTTTGAAGGTAGTTTACGGTAGCTGGAGGGTAGTTTGTGGTAGCTGGAGGGTAGTTTATGGTAGCTGGAGGGTAGTTTATGGTAGCTGGAGGGTAGTTTGAGGGTGGTTTATGGTAGCTGGAGGGTAGTTTATGGTAGCTGGAGGGTAGTTTATGGTAGCTGGAGGGTAGTTTATAGTAGCTGGAGGGTAATTCATGGTAGCTGGATGACGTAAATCATGACTATTCAGCCCGTGATGGTGTTTTCCCTTGGGGGCTATGTATCGTGTGTTGTGTGTGTGTGTGTGTGTGTGTGTGTGTAGACAACCAGTTTCACGTTTTCTGCCGCACTGTGACCCACACGTAGCTGCTGTACTGACCTTGCTCAGCTCTGGCGACGGCAGCCAGAAGGAGGACGACGAGGAGGACGAGCGCTGGACGAAGAGGTCGTGCAAGCGGGGACGACCCGCCCATGGGGGCTCGAGGAGCCGAGGAGGGAGAGGAGGAGCTGCTGCTGCTGGTCCTGTGGGGGGCACTTCGGGGGCGGCGCCCCTCGCTGCTGCCCCCGACGCTCGCCAGACCAGCCATCACCACCTCAACAACATAACCTGCAACACAAATCAAGACAAAAAAAAAATAGTTAAATCCACGTAAAACATTTACAGAAAAACAGAGACATTTACATTGCTTAACATTAGTCTGGTTGTAAATGATTTACAGCGTCTTTCAAGACACGTGAAAAACAGACATGATACCTTGAAATGATACCAGGCATGGCCTGTCCCCGCCCCCTCAACCGATGTGACAAGAGAGTCACCATTAATCAAACTGAAGAGAACGAGAGAGGGAGGGAGAGAGAGAGAAAAAAGAACTAAACACAGAAAATGGCAGCCAGGGGTCACCTGGACCTGACAAACGAACCCAAGGTGTGTGGAGGGCAGCTGGCTGGCTGGCTGGCTGGCTGGCTGCGTTTCCGTTTGGTTCGAAGGTGACAATTCCACGAGGAATCAAATGGCTTCGTCATCCGGACGGGGAGAGAGAGAGAGAGAGAGAGAGAGAGAGAGAGAGAGAGAGAGAGAGAGAGAGAGAGAGAGAGAGAGAGAGAGAGAGGAAAATTCAGAGAAGACAAGACGACAGATTCAGCGCGCCTGCGCGAACAGGGACACACCATCGCGCATGCGCGCCCTGACAGGACCCGCTGGAGCTTTACAGCGCAACGAAATACAATAAATCGATCACTTACGATAGTCGTATCAAAACCCTCTACCCTCTCCAAATCATCTACGAGAGGTAACTCCAGAGGAATTAGAGGACTTCCTCACCCGTATACTTCGTCAAGACTTCAGCACACGTCCTTCATCTGGACGATCAAGTACGCTGGAAGGAACACGTCAGCACCATCGTCAGATCCACCGGCTGTCCTCGTCTCTACGTTCCCCGTAGACTGGGGACGCCTGGCACTCCCGGCACCTACGCCCCAAGAAAACCTACTCAACCTTCATTCTCCCCGAACTCACCTACGGCCTCCCCAGCCTCGTCTTCCTCCCCTACATCCACCACACGAATTACCGAAGAAGGTGCAGAAAAGGGCATGCATGATCATCTTCGGTTCCTGTTCCACCACACGTATCATGAGGGGCTAAATAAACCGCTCCTCCACACCATCATCATCATCTGGACCTCATCCAACAGCTTGGGAAGAGGCTTCTGCACCATCTCCGCTGCCGTCACCTCCTGTCACCAGACATCCCTCCCTCGTCCCTGAGTTGCAAGTTCGACACCAAAAAACCACATTGGGGAGCGTCGGAACTCGTACGGACCACTACAATAACAGCCCTACTGCCAACCATCTCGAATATTACGAATAAACCAAAAACATTCCTTTCAAACTAATAACTCAACTCACTCCCTTGTGTATATATATTCCCTACATATTTACAGTCTTTGGCTTCACTCTTTTTCTTAATGGACTCTTGATTATCATCTACCAAACGCACCCTCGTAGCCATGGGAAGCAGCCAGCTCGAGCAGACGTCCCGCGGACGTGAGAGTATACCTCCTCCTACAGAGGGATGGGGTCCCTCCAATATCAATCACTGGCAATATTCCTGTGTTGGCTCGACGGTCGCTGCTTGCACCGTCATGCTGTGTTTCGACGGACCTGGGTCAAAAGACCAAGCCATCTCAAGCCCAAGGGGACTTTCGTCTTGATCGAAGGTCGGAAAGTCGCGCCATGGATCATTCATTCGTGCCTACGGGCCGTTCCGTCGTGCGCAAGGATAGTTCCATTGTGCTCAGGGTTCGTAACCATCGTGCGCCAGGGTCGTTCAGTCGTGCTCAAGGGACGTACCATCGCGCCCGATGATCGTAGAGTCATGCTGAAGGGGGTCGCTCCCTCCGGCAGCAGGTTTGACCGAGTGTTGTTGCATGGAGATCCTTCGAGAGCTTAGAGAGAAAGGGTTAGGGCGCTGGACGGTGTGGTGAATTGTGGTGGCGGAGAGCAGGGCTGATGGCTCGGAGCGTCGACAGTGACCAAGTGAAACAATAAAGGCCCCAGGCGATCATGGATATTGGAGGAGGAGGAGGAGGAGGAGGGTGACGGTGTGGATGATGGCGAGGTGATGGCTGAAGGCAGAGGATGCGTTAGCGCTGAATACGACGAACTGCGACGACGGGGAGGATCCGACAGACAGATGGACGTGTAAGTGGACGTCCCCACACACACACACACACACAACTGCCTCGAACGATACACTTTCAGCGCCACTTTCCCTCCCGTGAATATGACCAGCGATCATGACGGCCAAAAACAACGGGAGGAGACCAAGAGGCGGCAATCGTCACTGCGGATATTCCCGCAACTATTCAACCACTTCGTCCTAAGTCATCCTTGTGGTGGGAGGTAAAAGCTGACCTCAATATCTCCTATCTCCTTCGTCATCATCGTCTACCACTGACCACATTTCCCTCTCACGTCCTCTTCCGTCCCCCATCGTCGAAGTCAGCAAACGCCCTCATCATCAGCTCCACTGAACCTTCTTCCAGGGCGCCCTGAACCCTCTTCCAGGGCGCCCTGAGACCTCTTCCAGGGCGCCCTGAGACCTCTTCCAGGGCGCCCTGAACCCTCTTCCAGGGCGCCCTGAAACCTCTTCCAGGCGGCTCCACACAGCCACCACCTATCAACGCAATGTACTAATTCTGCTACAATCCTTACGAATGAAAAAGAAAAAAAATCACAATGCAGTTTCCCTTCCGACCTGACGAAACCCAGTTACAGACACGTTTCAAACTTGTAATACACTCGTCACGGCCTGCAGTACGGGGGCGATGTGTTCAGTGCAGCGTTCCATCTAATGCGGATTGGTGGAGTGTTTACAATACGGGGTATTCTGTAAGTAATACTTGGTATTCTATTAGTAATACTTGGTATTCTGTTAGTAATACTTGGTATTCTGTTAGTTATACTTGGTATTCTGTTAGTAATACTTGGTATTCTGTTAGTAATACTTGGTATTCTGTTAGTTATACTTGGTATTCTGTTAGTAATACTTGGTATTCTGTTAGTAATACTTGGTATTCTGTTAGTAATACTTGGTATTCTGTTAGTTATACTTGGTATTCTGTTAGTAATACTTAGAATTCTGTTAGTAATACTTGGTATTCTATTAGTAATACTTGGTATTCTGTTAGTAATACTTGGTATTCTGTTAGTAATACTTGGTATTCTGTTAGTAATACTTGGTATTCTGTTAGTAATACTTGGCGTTCTGTTAGTAACAACATGTGTTTTGCAATACGAGTTCATATGTCTACAATACGGAGTTATCTATCTACAAATACGGAAGAAGGGGTACCTGTCTGCAATAATGGATGATCCGTCTACAATACGGGGTAATCTGTCCACAATAAGGGGTAATCTGTCTACAATACGGGTAAACTGTCTACAACATGGGGTAATCTGTCTGAAACACGGGACAATCTGTCTACAATACGGGTAAACTGTCTACAACATGGGGTAATCTGTCTGAAACACGGGACAATCTGTCTACAATACGGGTGCTGGTCTGGGAGGCACAGCAATCGCAGGTATCCGCCGTGTTCCCCAGAAACCCTTCTCTGCTGCCCATGTGTAAATAAGTAACACATGGCTTTGATGTCCCACAGTACCGTAGGAACATATTAAACCCCCCCCCCCCCCTCAACCCGTGTGTTACATGCAACCTTATAAATTCCAGCTTCACCTTCCAACGTCACACGAGGTCACATCTTTCCTCTGACCTCGTAAGTTCCAGCTTCACCTTCCACCGTCACACGAAGTCACATCTTTCCTCCGACCTCATAAGTTCCAGCTTGACCTTTCATGGTCACACGAGGTCACATATTTCCTCTGACCTCATAAGTTCCAGCTTCACCTTCCACCGTCACACGAAGTCACATCTTTCCTCCGACCTCATAAGTTCCAGCTTGACCTTTCATGGTCACACGAGGTCACATATTTCCTCTGACCTCATAAGTTCCAGCTTCACCTTCCAGCGTCACACGAGGTCACATCTTTCCTCTGACCTCATAAGTTCCAGCTTGACCTTTCATGGTCACACGAGGTCACATATTTCCTCTGACCTCATAAGTTCCAGCTTCACCTTCCAGCGTCACACGAGGTCACATCTTTCCTCTGACCTCATAAGTTCCAGCTTGACCTTTCATGGTCACACGAGGTCACATATTTCCTCTGACCTCATAAGTTCCAGCTTCACCTTCCAGCGTCACACAAGGTCACATCTTTCCTCTGACCTCATAAGTTCCAGCTTGACCTTTCATGGTCACACGAGGTCACATATTTCCTCTGACCTCATAAGTTCCAGCTTCACCTTCCAGCGTCACACGAAGTCACATCTTTCCTCCGACCTCATAAGTTCCAGCTTGACCTTTCATGGTCACACGAGGTCACATATTTCCTGCAAACTTTAAAAAGAGTTCCACTCTGACCTTTTTTCCTCCAACCGTCACATGAAAGAGAACGCACGACTCCAAGCTTGACCTTTCAACAAAACGAGAGAGAGAGAGAATATTTCCTCTGACCTCGGGACTTCCAGTGTGACCTTTGAGGACCGTGACCCCCCCCTCCCCCACCGAGAGGTCACACAGGCCCGAGAGCACTTCCCCACCAGGAGAAACAAGAACACACTCAAACGTTTTCTAGAAAATGGCTTAACCCGTGCCAGCTAAACCGGCCGCAGTGTATATTCAAAACAAATACATCAAACTATGAACATTAAATGGATTTTTGTTTGTTTATCTGTTTGTTTGTTTCTTTCTTTCGAAACTAGACCACAGACCCAACCATGGCATTCAGCTAAACCCAGTTTCCTAGACCTTATTCAAGCTAAGGTCCATCGATTCGACACCTTCTTTTAAGAGAAGAAGAAGAAGAAGAAGAAGAAGAAGAAGAAGAAGAAGAAGAAGAGGAGGAGGAGGAGGAGGGAGGAGAAGATGATGGAGAATGAAGAACACCTGGGGTACTGAACCAACTAATCCCATGTTACATAAAAGAGAAAAAAATTCTCCTGTATTTCTGGACCCCAGCCGCCCACCTCAGGTTCATCCAATATCCTAGAGAAAAGATTTCTCTTTCCCTCCATCCCTCCCTCCTTCCCTCGCAGCGAGGAAGGTGATCGCGGTGAATGAGTTGCACAATTAAGCTTTTCCCAACACCGAGGGAGCCCGGTGGCCACAGCCTAGCGTCTCAGGGGCGCGAAAAAAAAAGGTCTCGATTGGCTACACACACACACACACACACCATACTTTACCATCGCCAGGTCGTGTGTGGGACCAGGGGTATCCCGACCTCACTCCTTGTCACCTTCGAGGGAAGGAAGGGAAAGTTGGGAGGGACTGTGTAAGGGACTAATACTCTCTCTCTCTCTCTCTCTCTCTCTCTCTCTCTCTCTCTCTCTTCTCTCTCTCTCTCTTTCTCAGTGATGGGCATTGTCGTCGAAGGGGGACATGTGTTGATGGGGGTGTGGCTCTAAGGGTATGGGTGACAGTGGCATTGTACCGGCAAAATGATGATATTAGGGCGTTTATATCAACGATGGCGATGATTTTCATGATGATGATAAGAGCGTTTATATCAATGACTGTGGCAGTGATGATGATTAGAAAAAGGCGTTTATATCCGTGATGGTGATGATGATGATGATGGCAATAATGATTAGGACGTTTAAACCAACGACAATAATGATGATATATGATCCAGGTGGTCATCTGCTCCTCCTCCCTCATACCACTACCAGAGGAGTGACTGCCCCAGGCCCTCACCACACATGTTCTCCACTGCTGTTCTCCATCTCCGTCCGAGGCGAACTTGCCTTACCTTACCACACTTGCGACATGAACCATGAGGCTTCTGGCCTCCCGGGGTCCACCCAGCTCGGCAGCAGCAGTTTTGAGCGACGCCCCGCGCCCAAAGCAACGAAGCCAGCACAACACAACAGGTCTCCCGGTGGCTGAGCCACGTACAAATCAATGACTTCCACTACAAATAATAATAATAAAAAAAGAAGTACCTTTCACAAAAGAAGTCGTGAATTGCAAATAGGTGCTTGGGCGGAAATGCAGCAGTAAGAACCAAACCAAAGCAAGCACCGTCGAGACTTACCTGACGAGAGAAAAAACAAAAAAATCAATGGATAAAAGGAATTTTTTGAAGTCGTGCCAGGCCGTAATAACGGCCAATGTGCACAGCAGTACCAAATAAAAGACCATTCTCCCAACGGCGGGGAAACAACAGCGGCAACCCTTGCTTTATTTCTTTTACTTTTTCAACCACGATTCGAGAGAGAGAGAGAGAGAGAGAGAGAGAGAGAGAGAGAGAGAGAGAGAGAGAGAGAGAGAGAGAGAGAGAGAGATGGCATGCCACGCCATGCGAAAACATCACTCGCACAAAAACAATAACACGCACCCCACTCCCGACAAATGGAACACACACAAAAAAAAAAATAATAATAATAACTAGCGACTCGCCTCCCAAAATAGCGCCACACGCCCACAACCGCATCCGTAATAACCGCACATACAAAAGGATCAACAACCCTCCCTCCCTCCCCTCCCCCACTGCAAGAGAGACAATAAAACTCACCTGCCACACACAGGCAGCACCACCATCAATTGCCCCACAGGAACATCTATCTATCTATCCATCTGTCTATCTATAGCTGTCTATCCAGCTATCTATCAACCACGAGAGTACATGGGAAGGACAATCAACACAGCAGATCTGACGCGGTCCACAACGAGGTTATCTGTGAGGGATTATCTACATATATTGGCAAAAACACGATAGAAAAGTAGATGGCTCTATCTATCTCGCATCTCACTACCTATCTATCACGGGAAAACCTGGGAGGCACAGATAACAGGTGACCTGATAATCCGAAACGAGGTCATCTGTATACCTACATACATTGGTAGAAACAAGACAGCCAAGTAGAAGGCACTATCTAACTACCTGTCAATCAAACCTAACCGTCTATCTATCTATCTATTCCCAATCCTAGGGGCTGGACCAGGTAGGTAGAGCCTGCGGGGCGACGGCATCCCTCCAAGACACTGGAGGGTGAGGAGGACCCACTGTGGAACACGCCAAACGTCCCCTTGTCGTCACCAGAGAGGTCGCCCAGTTCTCCCGCTCCATGTGACGCCCGCGCCCGCCATCCCATCTGTGGGATGGTGGGCGCGGCAGGCAAGCAGGAGTTAGGCAAAGGGAAGAGACAGGTAAGGATGGAGGGAGGGAGGGAGGCAGCAGGGAGAAGGAGGGAGGGCATTTATGCAAACAGGGCAGATACAGGTGGGCAATTAAGCAGGCTGAGGTAGATGCTGGTGAGCAATTAAACAAGCAGTGGGAGATGCAGGTGGGCAATTAGGCAGGCATAGGTAGACGCACGAGGGCAATTAAGCAGGCAGGTAGGTAGGAGGGAAAACGTCCATGTACCAAAGGCAGGCAGCCGAGGGTACAACACCTCATTGAGGCTTCGGAAGTCTTCACCTCCCACAGCCCAGGCTGGCTCCACGCTGCTGGATTGGGTCGTTGGTCGACCAAGCTGTTGGAAGCCGCCAGCAGCCCTCAGGCCTACATAGCCCCTACAACCTGGCTGGTCTGGTGCACTTTATAGGTATGTATCCAGTGCACACTTGAACTTCTCTACCGTGCATCCCAGGCTGTTTCTGATGACGGTAGATGGGTAACAAGGTGTTCAAGAGTCTTGGGCCCCGAATGTTTAAGGTGTTCTCTCTCTTCGTGCACATTGCACCTCTGGATTTCAGAGGTAACATTTCACAGAGTCTTCCGTGCCTGTCGTGCCAGTAAGATGTTATTTCCGAATATAACTTGGGAACCATACCTTCCAGTTGGGGACCATACCTGCCAGAATTTCCCAGGTATATGGGCTCATGGGCTCTACAATATCTCTGGACACCTTCTAAACCACCAATTTCCCCCGCCTTGCAGTGTGATGTCAGAGCGCAGCAATACACGACTCGTGGGAGAATTAGAGCCTTGAATAAGATCAACATTGGGGTTTTCTTCCCATGTCTTGAAGGTCCTAAGCCAAACAAACCCGCGCCCCATCCGGGGGTAGCCGAGTCTAACATAGCGTCAACCTAGCCCTGGGCTGACCAGCTGATAGCACGTCCATCTGCCGCGGTGGCCAGGCAAGCAAGCCCCGGGGGGGCCGGGCCACAACATGGCCAGGGAGGTGGGCCACACTTGGGACAATAAAGCAATTACGGAAGACCGCAATAATGGCCACCCTTCACAGCAGCAGCAGCCTGGTGGGTCGTCGCTAGCCACCTCCCACAACTCAACTACGACAGTCATAGCTTCCCTAAAGCATGACAGTCATGCACAGAAACCATCTACAAAGCCAATCCATAAAATACATGATAATAACAACAACAACAACAACAATAATAATAATAATGATAATAATAATAATAATATAATAATAATAATAATAATAATAATAATAATAATTATAATAATAATAATAATCATAATAATAATAATAACAATAATAATAATAATAATAATAATAATAATAATAATAATAATAATAATAATAAAAGTAAAAGCAGATAAAAATCCTAAAGGAATGGCTTGAGATACTTTTCTTTAAGGAAATGTAGACAGAGTTCGGCATAACTCCTCACTTACCACATTTCCCAGATCTTTTACTTTCTAAATCATTTCTATATACCATGAAATATTCTATGTTCGTACTCCAATATACATTATCCATCGATCATTAGCTTCGAACTTCAGGATCAAGGTATATAAATCCTAGGCAGAGTGATACAATGAACATATTGTTTAAGGTACGGTAAGGTAACATAAGGCAAGGTAAGGTAACATAAGATAAGATAAGGTAACATAAGACAAGGAAGAAAGGATTAGTTAGGGCAAGGCATGAATGGGTAAGGTTCGGGAAGGTAAGGTAAGCATCTTTGAGAATCTACATATTTTCAGTTCAACCCCGCGAGATCTCATCTCCCTCGCCCCTCTACCAACAGCCTCCTCTCCCCAATCCTAATATCCTACATCTACCCCCTCCTGCTAATCTTTGCCAAATCCTAAAAGCCTCCTGCCCCTCCTTACCCGTCTTCCCAATCCCATCCTCCTATCCTCTCCCTACCAATCTCCCCTCCTCAATGATCCCAATCCTTACCGATTTCCCCCAATCCCCAATCCTACAATGTAATCTGTACCACTACATTCCTGAATCCGGATAAATTTGTGGAAAAAAAATACATTTACGGATACCATCAGCAGACATCTGAACATATATATCGGTGCAAAACTGACATCGGGTGTAGTATATCGGAATGTACACGTACGTCGATCGGCATTAGATACGAGAGTATTCCGATTACCCTCAAGGATCGGTTTTTTGAAAGCTTCAGTATCGGCATGTATATACCTCAGATGAAGGGGCTGGGAAATCATGAGCAACGAGAGGACGGGCAATATCGCTAGTCTTCAAGATGGGAAAAATATGTGTAGTGTCAATATGACAATATGACAACAACTGGGAATGACCAGGTTGACTACCTGGTAACGACGGTACGACCCTTGAGCACGACGGTACGACCCTTGAGCACGACGGGACGACCCTTGAGCACGACGGGACGACCGTTGAGCACGACGGGACGACCGATGAGCACGACGGTACGACCCTTGAGCACGACGGTAGGACCCTTGAGTACGACGGTAGGACCCCTAAGCACGACGGTACGACCAATGAGGCACAAAGGAATTCCACCTCCCTTGAGCACGACGGTACGAATCTTACGTAACACTCAAACGCACCATTAAGGTAACACCGTAAAATAACCACATCAATTTCAGAGTAGTTTCGTAGCCCCCGCCGACGCCCACCCAGCGAACCAAATTCCAGGTCCCTCTACCCCCAGAGCACCACAACCGCCCCGGGTCAACACGGCGTACCACCACATCGTACCCTCCGCCACTGTATCCGCTCACGCCCTTCCCTTCGCTCACTCCCTCCCACTCCCGACGTTCTCTCCAGAGAACGGTCTCAAGCTCGGCCTGGTGCAGCTCCGGGTCTCTATCCAAAAGGAGCAATAGGAAAACCCAATACTCAATCTGTCACACACACACACACACACACACACACACACACACACACGCACACACACACACACACACACACACACACACACACACACACACAAACTGAAGAGGTTGTATGCCAGAAGAGAACGTTCACGAGACTGGGGTACCCACGAGTGGAAAACTCCCTCCTCCCCCGCACGGTACAAAGAAGTAATTAGAAATCGTTAATTACACGACACACACACATCAGGATAGCGTCTGAACTGGGATAAATTCAAGTGAATAAAGAATGCCATCTCGACCGCATTTAATCATACTGTTTCGCCGTTGTCGTGTGCAGTACCAGGGGCGACACAGAATAAATCTAGAAGAAATAACTTGACCAAAATAGAAAAAAAAACAGCCCTAAGAGTCCCCTGAGATTCCCCTGTCTCCGGGGGCTTCAAGGCCCTAAGAGTCCCCAGTCTCCGGGGACTTCTCGGCCCTAAGAGTCCCCAGTCTTCGGGGGCTTCGTCAGCTCCGTCACCTGGTGATGAAACTGGCTCACGAGGTCCACAAGAATAAGGGGAACTCGCTCGAACACCCCCCCGTCCGTCCTCAGGTTCCAAACGGGTCTCTCGCTCATTTCACGGCCACCCGATCCGCCTTTTAGGATTTACGAGTCCAATAACAAATAGGGTCACCGGAGGTCATCCATTGGGGTCTTTTGACA
The DNA here is from genome assembly GCF_036320965.1 of Panulirus ornatus. NCBI lineage: Eukaryota > Metazoa > Arthropoda > Malacostraca > Decapoda > Palinuridae > Panulirus > Panulirus ornatus. Next base: position 53,863,608 of record NC_092240.1, on the reverse strand, counting down.
CCCGGAGTGGAAGAAGACGTTAAACACGCATAAAATCACACCCCCGTGAAGAAATCTCATTCTGGGGGGATCAATCGAAGTCCTGGAAGGCGCAAACCCAGCGGCCACTACTGGAAACACGGAAGGTCAAGGGGGAGAGAGACCCTGACTCTCCACTCCCGCAGTTGCTCTGCCTGGGGTAACCACTGCAGCACCTCCAGACCTGTGCCTCGACAGACTTTACGTATCTCTACAAGAATTCAAAACGGCCCTCTCACCGTCCACGCATTCCAGTCTCTCCTCCAGTCCTCCAGGCACATCATCTTTCAACCCAAGACACCCATCTAACTACCTAATTGGCCGGTTCGCGTTGGGGGGGTACAAACAACCTTGTTACACCCATACCTGGCCAAGGGGGTCTGCCTTGTTACAGGTGTCTGGGCGTCCTTTGTGACAGGTGGGGAAGGGACGAGGGAGGCCATCGGTGGCAATCGCCCAAAAGAGACTCACACCAGCTCAAACTATCAACCCAAATCCTTGAATATTTAATTACCCGAAAGAGTAATCAATTACCCGTCAGAGTAATCAATTACCCGTCAGAGTAATCAATCATCCGTCAGTGTCATCAATCAATCCCTAAGCAATCCCACTGAATGATCAGCCACGATAATCCTGCAGGTGGAGGTGATCAATTCCTTCTGCTGGTACCATGGGCAAAGAACAGACCACAATAGCAAGTGAACGTAAAACATTTTCGCGTAACAAGACGACAGCAGCACAAGAACGTGTGTAAAGAGTCGACGAGGAGAGGAATATTCACCAACAAACACAGTAACAGGCATTGAGGACGAACCGGAACCATTAAATATTCGGGGACTCTCTGTGTGTACAAACGCCAATCAAATGCAGAGAGCCACGAGGAGTACAGTTAAAGCCTTAAACACACCGGGAGTCCCAAATTGTTCAGCGTTCGACATGCAAATACCGAGAGCATTACGGACCAGCCGGTGGATAAGTCCCTGAAAAATTGGTTGGTTAAATATCTGTAAAGTGTGGCAAGCTTCAGCCAGGCTGCTGTGGGTGGGAGAAGCAGAGTACGTGTGTTGGGGGAGGTGGGAGGAGGCTGGCAGTCCAGAACAAGCTAATCGTTCAGAGGAGCAACAGGGGGAAAAAAAAAATTGCTTCGGTTCTATATCAAACGGCGAGACTTCAGAGAAAAGCCCCTGAAACAGTGTATGAGCTACTAAGTTAGGAAACACAAGGGGTGTGTTACTTCATGGAACACTCGTGTCGCCTTGCAGTGCAACACAGCAGATGGTAATGTGGTAACAACAGCTGGCAACACCGTCTGGAGAACATCAAGAACATTTGTATCCAGTTCCGGGAGACAGTGGTGGCAATGTTCGTCTAGTTATGAGCCAGGTTAAGTTACGGGTTATAACAACTTCTACAAGGCTCATGACTCGGGCCAAATCCAGACCAGAGTTATGACCTTGTGCCACTAGGTTCCTCAGATGTTGTGAAACAAGTGTATAACGCTTCATGAATACGTGTTGTGGATTGCCCAGGTTATGACCCAGGTTAGGTTGTAGGTTAGGTTGTGGCTCCCGACCGCGGAGGGGCCGACGACGGACAGAACAACGGGACAAAGCGGTCCGTGAGCGTCTACCTCGCTGTACAGGAGACACAAAAACTGCTTTCCTTCCTCTCTACTTAACTCGGAAAAAGTGAGAATTTTCACACAAACACACACACACACTTTTTCAATACCCAAACAAACATAAACATTCACTTAACAAACACATGCCTACAAAGAGAAACACCTCGTACGCGCGCACACACACACACACACACACACACACACACACACACACATCTTGGCCTGTACAATGCGACCCCCCATTAAAAGCGTCCAGTGTGTGTGTGTGTGTGTGTGTGTGTGTGTGTGTGTTGTGTGTGTGTGTGTGTGTGTGTGTGTGTGTTGGGATTCCTGGCCAACTCTGGGATGGAGGAGCCCCGCGGAGAGGCAGCGGCCACTGAGAGCTACTAACCGTTGAGGGCGGGGCCCCTGGGGCCCCTGCCATGAAGGGTTGGGGAGAGGGTAGGGGGGGGAGATTGTAGGGGGGCCCCCAACACGACCTTTTGTCTCCTCTCAGAATAAGCCGCTATTCTCCCCCCTCCCCAACCCCCTTCCTCCCTCCCACATTCCTCCTCCATCCCTCTACAACCTTCCCAAAAGCTCCATCGCTTCAAAACACCCTCTCCGTCTACGGCTGCCCTCTATATAGGCTGCCTAGAAGTAATGGTTCTGACGGTGGAGTTACATGGGGTTCGAGCAGGCGAACCACACCATAGGCAAGCAAGGTTCATATCTGAGGTTCTACAGTGGCTAAGATGACTCTTAACACCACGAGAGAGAGAGAGAGAGAGAGAGAGAGAGAGAGAGAGAGAGAGAGAGAGAGAGAGAGAGAGAGAGAGAGAGAGAGAAAGAATGGAGGATGGGGGTGGATTTCGGGGTTTATAAAGTTTCTACCAACAGACCATATATTTCAACCCGGTTCAGACCCCTGCGGCAGAGAGAGAGAGAGAGAGAGAGAGAGAGAGAGAGAGAGAGAGAGAGAGAGAGAGAGAGAGAGAGAGAGGAGTTGACCCGCAAAAGAAGGGAAAGCTTTCTGTTTGGTGGGGAAAAATATGTAAAAAATAAAGATAGAGAACCACAACAAAAACATTTTTTTTCTCAAATCATCTCTTCGTTTAAGGTAACGTCGCCCAGCTTTAGCTGCCCGGCTGGCAGGTCGCGAGGTGGGATAAGGGATAATATTTGCCAACAATACAGGCCATTTGCCTTCTTCTTGCTGCTACATCGCCAAACCCCCGCCCCGCCATAGCTGGCTGGGGCCCTTGGACGCGACCATGCCAACGACCCCGAAACCCAGGCTGATAAACATTGAATCTGACGTGAGTATGCTTGGCGTCATATACCTCACTGCACAGCGTGGACATGTGTGTGTGTGTGTGTGTGTGTGTTCTGGAACCATACCTCGAGCATATCTATGGACGATTTCTGGTCGCTTGTTGCGACTTGAATATATCCGTCTGGATCCATGGTCTACACTACCGTTCCTGCTACTGCAGGTAGCAGTCTGGAACCATCCCATACCGATCCTGGAGACACGCACATTCTCTTCCAGCTGGGCTGGTCTGGACGTCTCGAGAGATATAATTCCAGTGGTCTCTCAAATTTCCAAACCGATTCGTCCACAATGCCCCCTGAGTTGATCCAAGCAGAGCACTGAAGAGTTACGGGAACCCAGTGTGTACTCCCGCAAGTCGATCACTCTAAGACGAGCAATATGGAAGAGATGTCTGGAAGAGATTCTCCAGAGAACGGAGTTTGGAAGCCAGCATAAGAACGAGCACTTCCAGGATGTTTCCATGTGCAGAGCTGGTCCGCGCGCCTGACAGTCAAGTATGAGTGATTTCAAATCGTACTCAATAGTCCTGAACACTGCAATACGTATTTACGGCCTCTGAATGCTCCTTCCCCATTTTCGAACGATAATTCTCAACATCTTAAAAGACTAATAACGTTCCAGCACGATGGTGTTCCAGCACAGTGTATCACTGCTCGACCTTCTCTCGTTTTATGTGTTCGCAAACTCCAGCCGTCCACTCCCAGAGGAGGCCAGGCTGGCTCGATTATCCTCAATAAAGGTAAGGTGAGCTGACCTAATTATCCCACGCTCCATCGCTTTCCTCTTCTGTGACATGACTACGTCTGCGTCCAGTATCTCAATACGTTTCAACTTCTTCATTTCACTCACACAACAAAGCAATTGGCATTTCATCGTGTTAATCAAACGGTACATAATCATCGTCGGCCGCCCAATGCCTGATGTGTGATTGGTCCCTCAGTGTCTTACACATGCGATCAGGACGGTAAGACCCCTGAGCATCATGATACGACCCCTGAGCACCATGATACGACCCCTGAGTACGAAGAGACGACTCTTATCTCCGACACTCCGGTATCATCCACAAATGATCTGAAGCTTTGGGAGTGTAATTCAAGAGGTCATCAGGGTCAGTAATTACCCACTTGGTGGTGGTCGATTCAATCAACAACGATTCATGTTAGTTCTTCAGTAATCAGATTAATCACCTTGTTATCTGGGCTCATGTCCTCTTCTGTACTTTGATCTGAACCTGGTATATGTGTACATACTCATACATCTTTCACAAATGACCATCTGTTTTGTATCTTTATCTATCGTCAATAAATCCTCTCCCAGTGAAATTTCGAGTTAAGGGGCTTCAACAATTTCGAACCAGCTGCCTTCAAAACTTTGTGCCAGCTGCCTTCAAAATTTCGAGCCAGCTGCCTTCAAAACTGTGGAGTACTGAAGATCCACAGGTGAGCCAAGAGGTTCTTCTGTACCACAGAGTGAAGAAGGTACATACAATGTCCCAAATCACTCCCCCAACTCACCACGAGTTACTGTGTTAGTTTATTTACAACCACCACCCTCCCATTTTCTCTAGCGGGTTTGTTTACCTTCCCCTGAGAGAGCCGAGACCATTTAAATAAAGTCTCTTACTCTCTGTCCTTCGCCTGTACCAGAGAACACCTCCCTCGCTCGAATGAAGACCTTCGATATTTCTTTCACCGCCAGCACTGTGGCGTCTGCCTACAGTCCTGCAACTAACTCTCCCCCAAGCGTTCGCCTTGTGTTTCGCCACTTCCCGAATGCATCTCTACCACACAGCACATGACTCACTGTTTATCTCTTCCCACTCCTTACGTCTCTACCTTGAAATCTGTTCAATTTGGCCCCTGTGGTGGTGCGTGGTGTGGTGTTCAGCATCTGTGACTGTCTGTATTTTCATTATGATCGTAGCGCAGAGACTCTTTCAGTGGGTGGGGGGAAAGCAAGGTGTCTGACAGGCGGAAGGGGAGGTCCAATGAAAAACACTGAATACAGTTATGCAGTGTACAGGTGTGTACGGTGTACGTTTCACTGTTGCATGTGGATGGTTTGGTGGATACGCATTCTGGAGATGACGCCCCCCCCTTCTCTTGACGCCATCGTTCAGTTCACCATCGAACGAGCTGTCGCAACCGTTACCGAAGATGAAGTGTCTTGGGCAGTCCGGCAGCGTCAATCGTACCACCAGTTGTATACAACCCGACCCTTCCCCTAAATACCCCGCATTACAGACACCAACAGGCAAATCACACACACTCAAATGCCTCGTTACGACCCACGTAGTCGCAATACGACTCTCTCTCTCTCTCTCTCTCTCTCTCTCTCTCTCTCTCTCTCTCTCTCTCTCTCTCTCCCTCGTTCCTTCCCCGCGAGTAAGACCCTCACAGTCTTCCATGTAACTACTACTATATCAGAAAATGTCACGACAGATCTATCCACAAGACGATCACACACACATCCTCATCCCACCCATCCTTCTTAGAAGGGCCTGTCACCAAGCCGCGCGTCTCTCTCTCTCTCTCTCTCTCTCTCTCTCTCTCTCTCTCTCTCTCTCTCTCTCTCTCTCTCTCTCTCTCTCTCAGTTATCCATTCAGCATTCTCTTCAACGGGGGCTCATCTTGATAGCCTTCGTCCTGCCGTCCCAGAGATGTTTTTTTTTTTCTTTTTTTTTTTTGCGACATAAACTTTCTTACAGTCTGAATATTCGTGTTTAAGAGTGTGACGAGACTCTCTGGGTGCCACTGGTATCCGCGCTGGGGTCATTAAAAGCTCTAATGAACACGTTGTCCGCAGCCCAACGCAGCAGGTTCCCTTCCCAACCTTGACAGAACACGAGACTTCGAGTCGTCTTAATTCCAAGAACAAGTTTTCAGTGGAAGAGAATCGTACGTGGCCAACTCACCCGCCGCCTCCAACAGTCTGACTGTGCGGAGGTACTACACGGCAGGCTTCGTCCTCACAACCCCAGCTGTGGGGGTAGAAGACCTTCCAAACCATCGTAAAGTATACGTAAGGTAAGGTAAGGTGCCAGACCCAGCTGTGGGGGTAGAAGACCTTCCAAACCATCGTAAAGTATACGTAAGGTAAGGTAAGGTGCCAGACCCAGCTGTGGGGGGAGAAGACCTCCCAAACCAACGTAAGGTATATGTAAGGTAAGGTGCCAGACCCAGCTGTGGGGGTAAAAGACCTTCCAAACCATCGTAAGGTATACGTAAAGTAAGGTAAGGTAAGGTGCCAGACCCAGCTGTGGGGGTAGACTTCCCATACCATCGTAAGGTATATGTAAGGTAAGGTTCTAGACCCAGCTGTGAGGGTAGAAGACCTTCCAAACTATCGTAAGGTATACGTAAAATTACGTCTACAAGTGTCAGGTGCCCAGGGAAGAACAAGAAAGTACGGAGTAAATGGCGTACACTCTAAGAGTAATATAAGTCACTATTAAATTGCTCTATGTTTTATTCTGGCCCGCCTGATACGCGCTCTTCATCCCCTGAGAGGATCGGGTCTTTACGACCATTTAAGCCTGTAGTTATAGGATAATTAAGAGGATCAGATTCCTCGCATCGTACAGCGCCAGGCATCAGCTATTTTGATAGAGCTGGCGTACTGCAGGGCTGGGCTTTTGGACCTCGCCTGTTTCCGAATCAGATGTCCCTGTTTTTTCTTTTCAGTTTCTGGCAAGTGATTCGCTCCCTCATCACCCTCGCCCGGCCTGGGACCACGGCTCGGAGGCATCCGGATCGATCGGTAGCTCCAGAATTGTCGGGATACGACACTAAAGAGAACTTCTAAATTAACGATAATAATAATAATAATAATATTATCAATAAAACGCACAGGGCGGGGTACAACCCAGTTACTCCATCTCTTACAAATACTTGAGGACGCAAATAAATTCCCTGCGGTTTAATGACGACCTGATCCTGGCTGGGCAGAGCGGGCAGGTTTCTGGACCACCAACAAGGCAAGCCACTGCCCTGGTGGGGCACCTGCCGTCCAGGGAACGAGTACAACACCTGCAGAAGTGAATCATACCGAAGGTAGATAACGATGTCTATCACAGCTTATCACACTCTTATCTCGACTGCTCAGGTCTGAAGAGTTAATCACACCTGCCACGTGTTTATCTCACAGATTTGATAATACGGGTTTATCCTAATCACTCAAGTGTCTATCTTTTATCAAGACTCTAATGAAACCTTCCTACGGCACCTTCTCCACCTCCCGAAGGATCCTTAAAAACGTCCACGTCCCTACTGAGGAGGGAGGAGGCCTCACAGGGAAGGACACACATCTTCCCGGAGTGCTGCAGCTCCACCGACCTCACGGTACACAATCCTCTCCTAAACTCACATCTTCGCCAAAGGGAAAACTTCCTTTCACTGCTATTCTTCATGACCCGGGCAGAACTGATCCCCTGGGAAGTTAGCTACAGACACAAGGAGTCGAGGATATTACTTCTTTTGGGAGCTGGTGTTATCTGGGCTCTGACGGAGGCGTCGTCCCATTACCGAATCTTACGTGAAATCCTTAAAGTTATAGATAGAATTCCTTACGATGGTTAGGGTGAAAAAAAGGATGTCTAAAAAGTTACCCTACACGGGAAGATGGTGTTTGTGATGGTGTCAAGCGTGTAGGTTGGCGTCAAAGGACAGGGGGCAAAAAAAAAAAGAGGGAAGTTCTAGTTGGCAGTCGTGTTGGTAAAGGTGGAAATGAGAGTGATGTCAGAGGGGTAAGGTTGACTTGATGTCCGGTGTTGTACAGACGTAAGGCTCACGAATCTGCTTCCTTCATCAAGTTGGAAGGCTCCAGTCACGAAGAAGAGTCCACATCAAGGCCGGGCCTTAATGGAAAAATAGAGAGGATAATGAAAGGGAAAAAAAGAAGAGTAGAGTAAAAAAATACGAATATCTTTGGAGGAAGTAAAAAATAAAAATCGTTTTAAAATGTGTCAGGTCATAGTTATTGGGAGAGACATGAGAGGGTTGAGAGAGCTGTGGTCAAATATACAAAACGCAACAGCTCCCGGGTTGGTGTGGTGGGGGGGGGGTTGTTATGCCGTTCTTGCTCCATAAACCCTTTCATGAGTCTCTGTCATGTGTGGCGGAAGAACGTGGCGAGAAATCGCTACAGTCACCCCTCTCTCTCTCTCTCTCTCTCTCTCTCTCTCTCTCTCTCTCTCTCTCTCTCTCTCTCTCTCTCTCGCCCCTCACCAGCAACAGGGCATCCCATCTTCGCCATCTGCCTGAGGGCTGCGCGCTTGTGGGCACTCCTCAAGCCCTCCTCTACCCGTAACAGCGAGGCCAACTCTCTCCCCTTCCTTGTCCCACGTTACCAATTCCTTCCCTCACTTCCCCTCACTCATTTTCCCCTCGCATTTTCTCTATACCACATCGCCACATCCCTATACTTTCATTCGCTTTCGTATTTCTTTCATGTCTTCTTTCACCATCAGTTCTCAACCTCTCATACCTTATCTTAATACACGCATGCACAATTCTTTTCCCATTTTTTTTTTCGATCACGTTATAGAGCCGCCCCCCACACTCGTTTTTTATGCCGGTGACCTTCGCTCGCTCACGAAAATGATCGCTGGCAGGAACCGACACGACGCGTCCGCGAACTTTGACGCCTCCCGTAGATCACACTCATCAGCGACCACGTCGGGCGAGAAAGACGAAGAAAACGAGGAGAAAAAACATATATATATAAAAAGAGTCATCATCAACATCATCATCATCCACAAGAAGTTATCAGAAAACGGGAGGTCGGGTTATAGAGGGGGGAATAGGACACAGGCCACAAGGGCACGAAGAAGCGATTACCGTTTTCCTCTATGGTAAGAGGGAAAGGGGTTGAGGGTTGTCCACTGGAGAATCTGGAAATGAGAGAGAGAGAGAGAGAGAGAGAGAGAGAGAGAGAGAGAGAGAGAGAGAGAGAGAGAGAGAGAGAGAGATGGTCACGATATGATTGGAGGGGAAGGCTCTGTAAAGAAAATTCGCCAGAAGACGAAATGCGGTAAGTCTTTCATATAGCGAATGACGTCAGGAGATGATGATGATGATGGCGGCGGCGACCAGGGATGGAGACGAACGGGAGAAATAAGGAAGAAAGTTGGGAATAACCCGGCGGAGCTGCGGGATCACCAGTGTGTGAGTAGCACTTGTATGTTACGGGGTGAAGGTTGTACAATCTCGAGTTGAACCGTCTCCTAACCCGGTGTATGTGTGCCATGTTTTGCTCTTATGCATGTACACACACACACACACACACACACACACACACACACACACACACACACACACACAGTGTGTCTGTGTGTGTGTGTGTGTGTGTGAATCAAAAGACGGGACAACGTTCCATGAGAGAATTCCTCCTCACACGGACATGAAATATCTAAAGCACTTCATGAGAGTCGGACATGACGCAGATAAGCTGAACAAGGAAATAAAAATGGCGAACGATTGTTAGTGGGCGAGACTCCCATCTGATAACAGCAACAGACGGGCTTTATAAAGCTGCAGCTCCTCACAGCTCAAGCTGGGCAAGGCTGACGACAGCTCCTCACAGCACAAGCTGAGCAAGGCTGACGACAGCTCTTCACTGCACAAGCTGGCAAGGCTGACGACAGCTCTTCTGCACAAGGTGGGAAAAGCTGTTTAGTGCCACTCTGAAAAAAAGTACAGTCCACGTTGTGACCCCCCGAAAACAGCCCACTGGGGTTCCCACCCGCCTGTTCTCCACCCCACGCTCCTCCACCCGACCACCTCTATCCACTTCATCCACTCGCTCGTCACTCCCACAAAGTTCTTACTAACACACACTGGCCATAACAAAATATGTTCTCCGAAGTTCTCCTGAACGGCAAGAGTCGTTCTATAACATCTTACAAGCACAGTGAACGCAAGAGGACACAATGGTCAATATCTACAAGCACAGTATGACCAACACTGACAAGCACAGACCAAGTGATCAGCATTTACAAGCACGATCGCCCATACCAGCAAAACCACAAGCACACTCAATCCGATCATCAAGCCACGCGCTTCACAGCTCAGCTGTACCACAAGCAGACACCATAACTCCCCTCTCCCCCTCCTCGAAAACCCAACAAGCACAAGCACCTCCCCCCCTCCACAAGCAACTCTACCGAGCCTCCTCGGCGTCTTGTAAATGAGCTTTTGATAAATCTGACAAATTCGTCAGCCACCTTCTCAAGTCCCGTCAGCTGCAGGAGGCACAGACGCCACCACCGGGTATTCAACATCACCTCCTCCCCACCACCACACTCCCCCACCACCCACGCCTTCACCACCACACACTCCCCCACCCACGCCTTGGGATTAACATATCCGAGCCAACTTGGAGGGAGGGAGGAAGAAACACACACACACACACACACACACACACACACACACACACACACACACACACACACACACGTACGAGTCTGGGAGAACAGGGAAGGGGTGGGGACAGGGCGCTAACATGGCTCACCACAGACCAGAACAGCTGTCCCATTTAGCCCCACTAATTATGTCCCCCCCGCCCCCTTTTTCCTCCAACCAAACGCCATCACTAGAACTAGCATTCCTAACCAGGTATTCCATTCTTGGGCATCCATTTAGGGGAAGGGGGGGGGAGGAGGAGGAGGAGGAGGAGGAGGAGGAGGAGGGGGTTGGAAAAAAAATTTCCATAACCCCCCTCCCCTTACCCATCCCACGTCAGCGCACGAGGAATTTCGCCCCAACGGAGCGGCCCCGGAAGGCGGCCCGCTCAATTAGCGGGTCTTGGCGGCGCGGCCCCTGTACCGTTCTTCTTCGCCTTGATATCTTGACTAATGGTTTATACAGAGGCTGAATGGACCTCTGGGAGGCTCCCAATCCGCTGATGGTGATACTGGCACCTTCCTCCTCCACCCCACCTCCTCCCGCTCCTCCTCCTCCCCTACAGCCCAGTTGAGCCTCCTTTCCCGAGGCCATAAGATTCACCCCTCCCCCTCTCAAATATCGCGACCCACATTCTACTCCGACACTTGGGGCATCCACGTTGTATAGACTCAGATCTTAAATCATTATTTGTGAGTTACTGACGCTTCTCCTCCATTGCCTCGCCTCTATACAGCTTCCTCAAACCACCCAAACACGATTCCTAAACCCACTGCCTCACACTTGAGTCCGCTTCTACAGCCACCTCCCTGAACACACACACACACACACACTCCTCGTCGTCCTCACTCCATACCTAACCTTCAACGTCTCCAATTTCTAAGTCGACCCTCACTCCTCACTCCAGTTTTCCGTCGAGTCCATTCTGTATATCAACCCCTCAATCCTCAACTCAATTTCTCCTCCAACACCTCCACATTCCACTCTCTAGATCACCTCCCACCCCCCACTCACTCCACACTAGATCAACTTCCACTCCACAATCTGAACCCACTTCCCACTCCATTCCTGAAGACACATCTTCCTTCAAACCAACCCTCTCAAAACCCACTCCCACTCCAGCAGCCCTGCCACCCACTCCTAGCTTCAACCCACTCCCATCACCACCACCCCTCCCATCCCCATGGTCATCCCAATGGGGTCTCTCCCGCCCCGAAGACCATTATAGATGGCCTGAAAGCCCTCAGCTGTGCAGACCCTGAGCACCTTGAGCCGGCCCTAGCCTAAGAGGCCCGTCAAGCAGACAATAACATCTCAACGGAGCAATATGTTAACTTCACAAATGCGTCTCTGTATTTCCTGTCCTCCCTTCTAATGGAACTCAACAATGGAAAATTCCAAAGACATTAGCGTCTTGCTGGAGTATAATGGGAGGCTTCCAGTGATGATAATACTTCCTCTGACTTTCACAACTCGAGGGAAAAAATACTATATAAGATAGTCCTCTACAATAAATAAAAGATAAGGTGCTGAAGTATCTTTAAGGTACTCCATTCAAGGGATAAGTAAGCTATCTCATTATAATTCTTTATAACTAGAAGAAACGTATAAAATCTAGAACGTTTCTCTTAATGTTATATAAAAACACTTTTAGTTATAGAAAACTTACGAAAAAAAATCTTAAGTCGCGCATCTAACACTACCATTATAAGTTGAGAAACACATCTTAAATACCAATACCTTGGGGGAAAAAAAGAATTAAAACCTGATTAAGTGATTATCAAAATCCTGGAGACCCATATCCCGATAGTGAAACACAGTTACGCAATTGCTCCTGACAGAGTAGACAATCCCCATGGTGCGGAGGGCAACTTGCTGATAACAGTTAATACCATCACGCACTTCCTGACGCCCTGTGAATGAAGTATATATGTACGACGGGCATATATATATATATATATATATATATATATATATATATATATATATATATATATATATATATATATATATATATTCATATGAGTCCACGGGGAAAATGAAACACGATAAGTTCCCAAGTGCACTTTCGTGTAATAATCACATCATTAGGAAAGACACAAGAGAGAAATATAAGTCAGTTGATATACATCGAAGAGACGAAGCTAGGACGCCATATATTAATAAATATATATATATATATATATATATATATATATATATATATATATATATATTATATATATATATATTGTTTATTTTCTACTTTACGGTATAACAAGTTAAACACCGTATTGCCTCGCCCTCTACTCGACTCCCCAAAAGCTGCCCCGTGTCCAGTGTATGCACGGTATTACCACACATTCTGGTGGCTCAGGCTTCAGTGTTTGGCTTGGCCTCTTGGCGCCGGCGAGGCACGAGTGACGGGCGATAAGGGGTTGTGGTGGTGGGGGGGAGAGGGGATGTATGTATCCAATCTTCACTCTGTAATGGGGAAATGCCAGGTATACCCTCCCACCCCACACCATCGTAATAGACTCTGCTTGGCTGGTGGACACGCGAACGGAAAAAAGAAAAATAATATAAAAAAATCCTTTTTTGAGATTACCAGTGTTATCTACATACCCTCCCGGTAAAAGTCGGGCTTTGAGTATTTAATATCGCACTGGGCATTAATAATAATGTCCCAGGTAACGCTGTATCGAGCGCTGTGATTTCGTTAAAACATCAACATGCAATGAGGCAATCAGGTTCCAGCTACTGCTGTTCAGGGCATTATCAATCTTCAGGTCCTCCAGCACTTTAATGAGCCTTAATATTCTCAGAACACTCCTCCAGTGAGCAATATTAATCCTTAATGATCAAAATCCACTGCTGTACTGGGCCGCCTTGTTAGTCTCGTAAGTACTTGTACGTGCTCGCATGTCTCATCCAGGCAACCTTCCAGCCATTTATCAGATCTCTTATCTTCCTTTTTCTTTCGAATGATTGGCTCAATTTTTCCGGCGGTTCGCGGGGTAACACAATGACGAACCACTGGCCACAGAGGTTAGAATACGTTTCTCTACCAATACCCAACAGAACCTTTTGTTAAAGTGCCATCCTATATATGATCTAGCCCAAGCCTCTATGTCTATCCTTTCCAGGCCTTCCAGTATTTTCCATGAATATATATCCTGGAATACCTCTTCGGTCTGCGCTCAGAGGATTACAGCCAAGAACGATTTCGGTCCTTTCCAGTCCACCAGTACTTGTGGTTTTCAAAGAAATGTATGTATATATATATATATATATATATATATATATATATATATATATATATATATATATATTCCATGCTGGTCGGGGGAGGGAATGTTCACTGCATATTTTCCAGGCTCTGGAATATCGTGCTTAAAGTTCCGTGCCAAAGGTTGATGTCAATCTTACACTCTATCCACGATCTACCTTCTTTACGTGACGATGATATATACGTCTGCATATCTTAACACCAAAACAGGTGGTAGAACACTAGTATATCCTATAACTAATACAACACTAGAAGATCACTAGTACAACACAAGAAGATCACTAGTACAACAATAGAAGAACGTAAAAGAACGTAAAAAAACCCGTCACAGACGTCTGTATGTGCGTCCTCACGACGGACGTCGGTGCGGAGTGAGGGAGACCAGGGAGTACTGAGGACAGACGCCGCTGGGAGGGGTGAGGGAGAGGGAGTAAAGAAGCTGTGGGAGTGGGGGCGGGCGGGTGACAGGTGTGTGTGTGTGTGTGTGTGTGTGTGTGTTGTGTGTGATGTGTGTGTGTGTGTGTGTGTGTGTGGGAGTCAGGAGTGCTGAAGGCCGGACGGACACACGGCCGAAGCGACGAGCGATCACAGCTGCCTCCACAACTTCCCTCATCACCACCAACCACCACCATTACCACCACCATCCCCCAGCCAGCCAGCCAGCCACCAGCTCCGCCACAACTTTGGCCACACAGCAGATGACGAGAGAGAGAGAGAGAGAGAGAGAGAGAGAGAGAGAGAGAGAGAGAGAGAGAGAGAGAGAGAGAAGAGAGAGAGAGAGTATAGGAGGAACGGTATAAGGAGAGGGGATCGGCCAACAATTGAGGCGTTAAGATGAAGAGGAAAGAATAGACTGGAGGAAGGCTGTGGCTAGGAGAAGACTTGGGGGGAATAGAGAGCCGGAGAAACGTGGAAAAAAAAAACAGGTGAAGAACACCTCCTAGAACGAGAGAACAAGATGTGAAGAACACCGGTGGAAAGAAAAAAGGGGGGCATACAAATAGCATTAAAAGGGAGCGAAGAGAAGTTACAGAATAGGAGGATTGGGGGAAGATGGTGAGGGAGGACGAAGGGGGCAAGCGGAGGGATAGATGAAATGAGGGAGTGAACAGGTTACTGTTCCCAAGGAGGGAGAGGGACAGTTCCAAGGGAGAGATGGAGGGAGGCTTCCAGGGAGGGACGAGACAGGGGCACTGAGAACAGCAGCTCCTCCCAGGGAGAGTAGACAGGGCAGGGAGGCTCCCAGGGCGGGACGAGACAGGGCACTGAGAACAGCTCCCAGGGAGAGGAGGAGGAGGGAGGGCAGGGAGTCTCCCAGGGAGGGATGACGAGAGGGTGTCGCGTAAAGGGGATTAGAAGGTTTAGGACCTTGGATTCGTTACGCCCCACAAAAGGCACACCCCACCTCTCCCCAACCCCCAGCCCCATTCCTCATCCCACGACCAAGCGATGGTACCAGGCGGCCAAGTAGCCCAACCTGGGAGAGGGGCAGGCAGTAGTACCAGGAACCAGGTAGCAGAGCCACGAACCAAGCACCTAAGTACAGGGACAAAATGGCACTACAAGGGACCACGTAGCAATACCAGGGGGGGCTAAGTAGAAGTACCAGGGATCACGCAGCAGTACCAGGAACCAAGCAAGAGCACACAAGGAAGTAACAACCAAACACCGACTAAAGGAACAAAGTAACACTATATGGAGCCAAAGTAGCCCCAAAAATGACGGGACGGCAACTGCAGTAGAACAGAAAAGTAGCACAAGCAGCCATATGAGGATTCAAGTAACACACACACACACACACACACGCACACACAAAAAGGAGCAGGTACGAAAGCAGGCGGGGGAGCAGGGAGCAGATCTGCATGACAAGCAGCCAGACGTGGAGCCAAGTAACATAAAAAGGAGCAGGTAAGGAACCACCCCAGCTGCACAGGGGCCCCCAAAAGGTACACAGGGAGGGAGGAGGCAGAGGGAACAAAGAGGACCTAAGAAGAAGCTAACCAAGGAAAGGAACACGACAGCAACAGTAAACCAGTCTTGGTTCGAGCCATGGGGAGGTAAACCAGTCTTGTTCGAGCCATGGGGAGGTAAACCAGACTTGGTTCGAGCCATGGGGAGGTAAACCACTAAACAGTAAACCAGTCTTGGTTCGGGCCATGGGGAGGTAAACCAGAGAACGGCTGAGTGTACCAAGTCTACCAGCAGACAACTCTGGGTACTCACTCTACCTCCTACGGCTACGCCCGGGGGGGGGGGGGGGGGATTGCTGATCACTCGGTCTGTTGCTGGTGGGAGCCCGCATACCGCCGCGCGTCCGACATTCTTCGTCGACACGTAGTTCAAAGAGCTGGACGAAATCACGTATTCCTTCGCGCACATTCTACCTTCTCCTCTCCTCCAGGGATGTCCTTTCGTGCGGAGGTTAGCAGCCATGCTAACGTGCGTATTATGGCGTATTTCCCGTGCGTATTGAGGCGGTTTCCTTGTAGGGGGGACGCAACATTCCGAGTGGCGATCAGTGTTCTTGTTTTATACGTGTGTGTGTGTGTGTGTGAGAGAGAGAGAGAGAGAGAGAGAGAGAGAGAGAGAGAGAGAGAGAGAGAGAGAGAGAGAGAGGAAAAAATGTGCTTTAAAGGTTGAAAATCAAGAGACTAGCTAGTGGCGGGTGGATCAGCATCACCTTAAAGCTACTGTGACGACAACGATCACTTCTCCCAGCTGTCTATCCTGCCAGCGACCAGACCAGACCAGCCAACCGCCAGTTGGGCTATTTGGATATACAGCCACCGAGTGGATGTATTCCCCCGACGACCCCAGTGGTCGTGGTAGCCAGTAGGTTTGGCGAGGGCGACCCACCCCAAAAGCAAAACCAATTTCGAGGCGAGTCCTGCAGTTTCTCTCGAGTTAACCAATTCAATTCCAATTTTTCAAAAACCTAATCGGCTTTTCCGTGTTGGTGAAATTAATCTGCATCACGCGGGATGGACCTTTAAAATGGGATGTAAGTGAAGTAATTGGTTACTGCAGAACTGGGCAGAAATTAAGGCAGTCAACGGTAGCCTTAAACTGTCCTATTTCAGAAAAAAAAGTCTGATAACTGGGGAACCCTAATTGGTTCTTCGTTATGACAATACAGGGACAAGGCAGGGGCCCAATTCGCCCATTACAGAAAGTACAGAACACGCTCCAGGACCCGATTTGGTCATTACAGAAAGTACAGACACTGCAGGAACTAATGAGCTCATTACAGACGCGAGGAAAACTTGACCTCAGCTTATTCAGGCTGTAATCACACCTAACCATGACATTACGATGAAGAGGAGGTCATTACGGGTCTTTAGTAGGGTTCCCAGAGCAGCTTAGTGGCTCGTTCATTCCGGGGTTACCCGGGAAACAAGTAGTTGAACCGCCACACTGCTACTCCTGCTACAAGCACGTCTCCCACATCAACACATACTGCAAGGCCAAGCGCCGGGGGAGTGAAACCTGACAGCGACAGCTATGCTTCCCAGATGTAAACCCGTCTCTTCTCCCTCTCCCTCTTCTCCACACACAAGGTATGTCATGGCATAAGGCAGGAGATCTGTCATGTGACAGTCTGCGTACCACAATTCTAAGAGAAAGAGACGGTATGAAATAATGAGCGGGTCTCCTGTCGCTTAGATACCAGAGCAAGATGTTAGGGGGTTCCTGTTTTATGATCCAGACCAACAGATAGCCATATGCTAAACATACATATATACACAAGAGTGAAGATAGCGAACTGACTTACGCACAGCGACACTGTGTATGACGAAGGCACCAGGTATACATGGATACCACCAGATTACCGAGTGAGTGTCTTGACCTGAGCACAGACAGACACAGCTACTTGGTGCTAACAGCATCGCTATGGCTGTAGAGGTGTGTTGGTAAGTGGGAGCCAGACCGAGTGTAGCCTTACCTTACGATGGTTTGTGAGGTCTACCACCACAGTTGAGTCTGGCACCTTACGTTACCTTACCACACCTTACAATGGTTTGGGAGGTCTTCTCCCCACCACCACATTTGTTGGGTCTGGCACCTTACTTTACCTTACGTATACCTTACGATGGTTTGGGAGGTCTTCTACCCCTACTGCTGGGTCTGGCACCTTACCTTAACTTACGTATACCTTACGATGGTTTGGGAGGTCTTCTACCCCCACAGCTGGGTCTGGCACCTTACCTTACCTTACGTATACCTTACGATGGCTTGGGAGGTCTTCTACCCCCACAGCTCTATGTGACACCAAGCACTGGTGTTGCAGTGCAACGTGGACCCAACGAGAGAACGTAGAGTTGGAAGACGAGCAATGAGTAAGCAATCACCACACACGCCTATCCTCCTCCTCCTCCTCCTCCACGTCTGTCCTTCAAAGCCTATCCGTCAGTAAAGTTACAGAACATCATCTATCCTTCTTCCCTCCCGCCCACATCTACATCACTGCCTCCCCCCCCCCCCACATACATCACTCCCGCCACACCATGCCAAGTGCCAGGTCGTCCTCAACACAAGGACCTCCACTGGAGCGAGTCGCCATATCTCAAAAACAATGTCATGTTCTCGACTAAACACGTATGTTAGACGTCAAATAAATAAATAAATATAAACATATATATATATATATATATATATATATATATATATATATATATATATATATAATATATATATATATATATGCGAAAGAATTAATGAAACTGCTAAGAAATGTGAGACGGGGCCTCGACTGTCAACCTGAAGGCTGCTCATGTAAGTGGTTGTGATTTCTGAGGGAGGAGGCCTGAAGGTGGGCTCATGTAAGGGCTCAGGGTGTCTGAAGGAGGAGGGGAAGGAGGGACGGGATAGCACGGATTCTGAAGGGGGGGGGGATTGAGGAGGACCCCCCTCCGTCCACTAGTATACATCCACACCTCCCTACCTCATCTACCACAGTCCGGGGCCAACTCGCCCCCATTAATACCCGTCTGCCGCTGCTAACTACCGCCCCGTTCTGCCACATTAGCCACCCAATGAAGGGCCCCAGACATCAGACCAAACCTCATCAACCCCCCCAGCCCATTATTACCACCCACCACCCCATCCATAGATTAAAGCTACCCCCCTTACCCCACAACCCTCTCCTTCAAACACACCCCAGCCCTTAACCACTGCCTCTGATCTTGTTACACCCAGTACTACAGCGACTATTACTGCCCTATCCTCCCCATTCTTTTCATCACCCTCCTCCCCTAAATCCTCTCTCCTATCTCCCCACTCCCGAAGTGTCACTGGCCTGGGGGGAGAGCAGCAGCAAGGGCGGGACTTGCCTGAAGGGGTAGAAGGGTCGACCAGCTCTGTCACCTTCAGAACAGCGACCGCAAGTCATCAACTTCCCCTACAACACAACCACCACAACCCCTCACCCCGCCACAACCCCTCACCCCGCCACAACCCCTCACCCCGCCACAACCCCTCACCCCGCCACAACCCCTCACCCCGCCACAACCCCTCACCCTGCCACAACCCCTCACCCCGCCACAACCCCTCACCCGCCACAACCCTTCACCCCGCCACAACCCCTCACCCTGCCACAACCCCTCACCCCGCCACAACCCTTCCACACGACGGTTCGACCCCTTGCGTATGATGGCCTCGACCTTTGACCTGACCTACATAGGTCATACCCTAAGGCCGTATCGTCATGCTCAGGAGGTTCATCACTGCACAATGGAACGACAGTACATGACAGACACTGCCAACCACGGACGACGGTACGACCCTTGAGCACGACAGTACGACCTGCACGACGGTACGACCCTTGAGCACGAAGGTACGACCCTTGAGCACGACGGTACGACCCTTGAGCACGACGGTACGAACCTTGAGCACGACGGTGCGACCCTTGAGCACGACGGTACGACCCTTGAGCACGACGGTATGACCCTTGAGCACGACGGTCGACCCTTGAGCACGACGGTACGACCCTTGTGCACGACGGTACGACCCTTGAGCACGAAGGTACGACCCTTGAGCACGACGGTACGACCCTTGAGCACGACGGTACGACCCTTGAGCACGACGGTACGACCCTTGAGCACGAAGGTACGACCCTTGAGCACGACGGTACGACCCTCGAGCACGACGGTACGACCCTTGAGCACGACGACGCGGCACGTAAAGCATGACATCGTAATCCGCTGGTACACCAGAATTACATACGATGGCCTGGCCTGTGACTCACCCCTTAAAGGTCAGGTCATAGGCCACGGTACCCGAGAGTCGTACAATGGAGAGCCCAAGGGTCGTACCATGGTGCTCAAAGGACTACCATCATACTAAAAGGGCTTCAGCACACGGTTCTTCATGCAAGGCGAGTACAATGGAAACTGTACAGATACCTCCAACCCGAACTAAACTCAATAAAAAAAGAACTTCGTGTCATATCTAACCTATGGAAAGGAGTGAAAAGAAAATTAAAAAACGAAATGTAAAAAAAAAAAAAAAAAAATGTGTGAAAGTCTAAACAAAACACATACAAATTGAGATAAATGAGGATCCTGAGATGAAATGCCAGCAGACTAGTGACCCGTCTACAGTGTATACCATAAGACATCAGGGCAACAGGTCAACAACAGGTGTTGGTAACTGGGCAATGTTGCAGCCCACAGAAGACGACGTCCACATCCTCAACCAACTTCCCAAACTGACCACAGCAACCTTCACAGTTACCTTAATGTCAATTACCCACACTCTGCCCGCCTTACGTACATGTCGGAGGTCTTTTACCCCCACAGCTGGGTCTGGCACCTTACCTACCTTACGTATACCTTACGGTGGTTTGGGAGGTCTCTCTACCCCAACAGCTGGGTCTGGCACCTTACCTTACCTTACGTATACCTTACGATGGTTTGGGAGGTCTTCTACCCCACAGCTGGGTCTGGGACTCTTCGTATACTGTGGAGTCTCCTTACACCTACGTGGTATACCTTACGTATACTACGGGTTTGGGAGGTCTTCTACCCCCACAGCTGGGTCTGGCACCTTACCTTACCTTACGTATACCTTACGATGGTTTGGGAGGTCTTGTACCCCCACAGCTGGGTGCTGAACCTCACCAAGAGAACCACTATAACCTCAACCCCATCAATGGAACCTCACATTTGAACCTCAGGACCACGAATAAGCACCAGACTCGAACGCGTCCCCTAACCTACCCTCCCCCGATGAACCTACACTTCAAAAAGGAACCAACCGACATATCACACACGCTTTTAATCTATTAGCCAAAAAAATTGTAAAGCATTTCAAACTGCGCATAAATCGGGATGACAATATATATATATATATATATATATATATATATATATATATATATATATATATATATATATATATATATATATATCCAGGCCTCACGGTAATTAACATGACAGGGCCACGATGGCCGCTGTAAATTACCGGCACAGCCACTATTAATGCCGGCAAAACTCCCGACCATTACGTTAATGAACGCGGTAAATTCGGTACGCAAAATCCATCCCGCTCAAGAGAGACATCTGGCGGCAGACGCGAAAATCTCTCTCTCTCTCTCTCTCTCTCTCTCTCTCTCTCTCTCTCTCTCTCTCTCTTGACATCAAGTTTGCCATACCGTAAAAAAACTCCTATGTAAAATATTCCCTTAACCCTAACTCGATCGTTTACAGAATACTCCTCCATACGTTTACAAAATACTGCAAACCACATAACACACTCGTTTACAGCGTGTTGCGTGGGTCTATCTTAACACGCTCATTTACAAAATATTCCATACCCTTACTATACTCATTTACAATGTACTGCATTAGTCTACCTTAACACATTCATTCACAAAATACTCCACAACTTTACACGAAGTCATTTACAAAATATTTCACACTATTGTCATATTCATTTACAAAATATACCACACCCTGAACACACGAATTCACATATTCCATATCCTCATGAAACTCATTCACAAAATACCCGGTGCCATTAAAAACAAGCTCGTTTACAAAATACGCAACATCCTCGTTTACAAAATACTCCATATAATTTACAATGTTTCAAATGAACCTCGACAGTGTGTTTTTTTTTTTCACTTTCATCCACGAATAAACCCCCCCCCCCTGCAACACCACTACACCCACATCTCTCCCCCAGTACAACAGGCCCAACACCCCGGACCATCCCACACCCAACCATATCAATGACATCCAATACTCCCTCCCTCACAATCCCATCCCCCCCTCACCGCAATACCTCAAAATCCCTCCTCCCCCTCCACCTCCACCCATTACCACGCCGCACGAAAGGCATATCCAACATCATATTTACCCTCCCCACTCTCTCTCTCTCTCTCTCTCTCTCTCTCTCTCTCTCCCCGAATCACCAGAACACAAGCCAATAACTCTCCAATGCTTAATCACCTCAGACAACAAAATCCCACCAGGTACTAATCGTCTGAGCCAATCGCTACCAATGCCCCCCTAACCCCTAAACTCGCCTGGCGTACGTGAATCAATGTTGGCGATTCCTGGCGCTACCTCGATGACGCGGGAAACAGCGATTAAGTATGGAAAAATAAATGAATAACATACAACCATAAAAAGAAAAATACTTGCATGAATTTCACTTTCTCAGAATCTAAAGCTGACACTTCCAAGGTCATCACAGACCAACAACAAACAACCTTCCTTAACACCACAACAACAGCCACGACAACAACGTGTCTGGACCCGACACCCGATTTTGACCCGATCACCCAATCAATCAATGACGATACCCAGACACCATCTTGTGCATGCATACCTGGCCTATCACTCCCCTGGACCACCTCTCTCTCTCTCTCTCTCTCTCTCTCTCTCTCTCTCTCTCTCTATATATATATATATATATATATATATATATATATATATATATATATATATAAACTTCTGCAAATATACTCTGCGATTTTCCACGCCAGGCCAAAAGTAATGTCATTAAGGTAGGAGCACAGCGGGGGGAGGGATGGCCCGGCTGGCTTAATTGGCGAGCGGCGGCGGCTACCAGCCACGTCTACCAGCCAGTCTACCAGCCTACCAGCCACGTCTACCAGCCAGTCTACCAGCCACGTCTACCACCAGTCTACCAGCCTACCAGCCACGTCTACCAGCCTACCAGCCATGTCAGCTGCGCATCCCACTCACCGCTAAAACACACACACACACACTCGTTCTGTAACCCAACCTAAAAGGACACAAAGAACGCACTCGAAGAACGACCAGTGAACAGCGGGGGGAGGTGTGTTATGTTCCGTTCTGAATAAATTTCGATTTTCTAAATCGTCCTGGGTGCTCCTGTTTTTTCCCCTTGGCCTGTTGCTCTCACCTCGTGTTCCCGTAGTGGTTCCTGTTGCTCTCGTTGGCACGGCTTGCTCCCGGCGACCCCTGAGTTACTGACGACAAGTCACTGGTAGCGACACCTCCTACAGGAGCTCTGAGCAGGGGAGTGTTGTCTCTACCTGCTCCTGCAACTTAAGCAGTGCTCCTCCTCCAGCCGACACAGCTCGGGTCCTGGAACGCCGCGGTCCTGGAACGCCGCGGACACCGGAGCAGATCCCGCGCTGGAACGTGTCTACCCGTGCGCTCCTGACGGAGAAGACGGCGGTGTGGAGGAACCGATGCTAATGGTTCCTCCCACTCTAATGGCCGTTGACCTGGACGACAGGTACCCCCGTGGTAACCGCCAAACAGGCCCCGAACTGCTTAACTACTGGCGCTCCAGGACGGTGAACTACGAGTGATAATAGTGGAGGTGGGGAGGGGCAACGGTGATCAATAAGCTATGTGGATTACTACTACTACTGCTACTACTACTACTACTACTACTACTACTACTAATAATATAATAATAATAATAATAATAATAATAATCACCTGACCATCTGTGGTATACCTGGGCGTGAAAAACAAGAATGAGAAGCCATCGTAAACTGACACACTACGCCAGAGAGAGCAATCAGAAAGACGCGCCACAGCACACACACAGAACACAGAAGTTCAACAGCCACACAGCACAGAGCAACGCTAGCAGAGAACCATGCAGAGTTCGGTGAGGTGCTAAAATGACAACTGAACAGAACCTGAATGGAAAACGGGTGGAAAAATGAGATATGAGGTTACGAGTTGAGGCATATGAGTGCTAGAAGCGAAGGCAGCGCCAACCCCACCACCTGTGGAAACACACACACACACACACACAACACACACACGATGGAAAACTTCCAATTTGCATTGTAGTTCTAAGGAAAACCGTGGGTACGATGCCATCCCAGTGAGCGAGGGTGAGGGGGGGCGACTGGCAGGTGGGGGATGGGTGGAGAAGGGATGGGTTGGGTACTGGTGGTGATGGTTGGGGAGGGAGGAGAAGTGTTGGAGGTGTGGTACACCTACGGGGGAAACTGGTGGGGAATGGACGAGGCTGGGGAAGAGAGAGGGAGATAGAGAGAGCGAAGAGAGGAAGAAAAGGAAGAGAGAGGGAGGGGGAGAGAAAGAGAGGAGGGAGGGAGGGAGAAGGGGAGGATAAATGTCGCGTTGAACGACTGGTGGTGGAGTATGATGTGAAGGTGAGAGGAACGATGTGAGGGAGACATTATGTCTGAGTGGGGGAGAGGATCGTGTTGGAGATTGGCAGGGGGTAGGGGGAGTATGGTGGAGGAATGCTGTCAGAAAGTGGTTGTCGTCTTAAGCAGGTGTTAGAGCGTGTTGGAGATTGGTAGGGGAGAGAATGCTGGAGAAATGTTGTCATGAAGTGGCTGTCTTCTTTAAGTGGGTGTTGGAGAAGTGTTGGGGGGGGGCATATGAGGGAGCGTCAGGACATGGTGGAGTGTGTTGTGGGGGAGACGACGAACAGCTCGACAGCTGGTCCATGATGGGTGATTCAGAGCAGGGGAGCTAAATGCTTAGGGGAGGAAGGTTGGTTCACAGCTGGGGAGGATGACCCTCGAGTGTAATGGTGGGTGTGAGAGGATGACCCAGTACTGGGGAGGATATGATAACGTTTTACACCCCACCATGATCACATGGGGGACTCGTGTCTGTCCCCAGCACGGGGCCCTGGCTGAAACGAAGGTGCTCGTCCACCCACCTCTCTCTCTCTCTCTCTCTCTCTCTCTCTCTCTTCTCTCTCTCTCTCTTGATCACTCAGCCTGTTTGGGGCATACCAGGTGCTCATCTCTCAACGACACGTGCGCTGACAGACCATCCGAGGATCCACCACGTAGTAATCCCCCAAATATTATCAACAGTTTTTTTTTCATCACGTGTTTGGCAGACGAAACTATGATGGTTAAAGGCTGTTTAGGGGAGGGGGGGGGCGCCAGCCCACCCGGTGACTTGTCCTCTCCGTGACGGGAGTGTGTGGTGGTTGGGGACTGGTGGGAACTCTGTGTGTGTGGGGGGGGGTTGGAGGTGGTGGAGATTGTTGGAGCAGGGGTGGTGGGGAACGATGGAGGCGGTAGGGTTGGAGATGGGGAGCCGGTGTAGTGGTAGTGGTGACACAGTGATGGAGATGATATGGAACTGATGGAGATAAGTGTTGGGGACTGTGGTGGAGTGGCGGTAAATGCACTTGACCACAGTTACCGCAGGTGCGGTGGGCTGATGTTGGGGTGGGGGGGGGGGGAGAGTGTGGCGGAATTCAATTACTGTGGTGGTAATGATGATGATGTGGTAGAGGTGGCGATGGTGGTTGCTGGTAGTGGTGGTAGGCAAGACGGTGGTAGCGCTAGGGACCAAAACGATGACAACGGGAATGGTGGTGGTGGTAATGGTGGCAGCGGTGGTGGTGGTGGCAATGGTGGCAGCGGCGGCGGTGGTGGTGGTGTTTGATGACGCGGCGGCGGCGGCAAGGTGGTGGTGGTGACGGTGTGGTGGTGGAGACGGTGGTGGTGGTGGTGGTGGTGGTGGTGCGGCGGCGGCGGCGGCGAGACGGTGGTGGTGGTGGCGGTGTGGTGGTGGAGACGGTGGTGGAGACGGTGGTGGTGGTGCGGCGGCGGCGGAAAGGTGGTGGTGGTGGCGGTGGTGTGGTGGAGACGGTGGTGGTGGTGGTGATGACGCGGCGGCGGCGGCAAGGTGGTGGTGGTGGCGGCGGCAAGGTGGTGGTGGAGACGGTGGTGGTGGTGGTGGCGCGGCGGCGGCGGCAAGGTGGTGGTGGTGGTGGTGGCGGTGGTGTGGTGGAGACGGTGGTGGTGGTGGTGGCGGTGTGGTGGTGGAGACGGTGGTGGTGGTGGTGACGCGGCGGCGGCGGCGGCAAGGTGGTGGTGGTGGTGGTGGAGACGGTGGTGGTGGAACGGCCAATGACGCTGTCCACCCCTTGGGCCACACCTTGCCATACTTCCCCCCGCATCCCCACCAGCTCACTCCCAACGCTCCCCACCACCGCTCCCCCTCCCTCAATCCCATCGCCACCTCCACCCCTGCAAGGCCCTCCTTCAGGAGAGACAATCCCCCGCGCCCGCAGCCACGGAGCCCTGGTCGCCATCTTAGAACAACCGGCAACCTGTGTTCAGGCCAAGATCGTGACCAGGGCTCCCTGGCGGCGGTAAGGGCGAGACTCCCTCTCCCCCGGCGTGCTGACCCCGCCCTTAACGCCGCGCCCTCCGCCGGGGTCTCTCCCTCCCTCCCCCTCCGACCTGTGCCCGACGCATATTGGCATTCAGGCCAAATTGTGGGCAGCGCAAGCCCTCTATGATGGAGACGTCAACCATGCACACTCATCACTGTACTTTTTCGCGTTGCCGGATATTTGGAAAAAAAAAAAAAAGGGTGGGAGGGGGGGGACGTGGGAGGAGGGCGGTTGCCGCGTCCCGTTTTCTGTAAAGCGAACCGCCGACCCATGCTTTTTTTTGGGGGGGGGGGGGTTGAGGGGGGTTACTACAAACTACCAGAAACTGCCAATTTTTCCTTTTTGTTTTTACTGGTCTCAAAATCGTCGGAGATGGTGGCTTCATTTGCATGGCAAGTCTTGAGTCTTAGTCTCGGAGGAAGAAAGAAAATAAAATAACTTCCGAAGAATATAGCCAGCAAGGCGGCGGTGCAAAAAAAAAAAAAAAAAAAATAGATAAAAATAAAAGTAAAAATAATAATAATCTCAATTGTTATGTACGTGGCCATTAAAGTCAAACGTCCGCTCATTACCTCTCATCATTACAACGTATATAAGCCGCCTCAAAACCTCCTCCTCCTACCTACTGCAACCAAACCTGACCTTCATATATTTTTCTCTTCTTTTTTACAGGATCACACACACACACACACCACACACACACACACACACACACACACACACACAGTTTCTCCCCAGCTCCCTCTCTGCACCTGGAATATTAACAGAGAGTTCCAGACTCACCAGAAGGGCTCTGGAAAAAGTCGAAACAATCGCGTCTCGACATAGGCTTCTGTGCTGTGGAGGTTGTGGCCCCAGGGCACAGCCCGGGTTGCCAGCAGTTATTTTGTAACGTACCAACCCACCAACATTCCTCCGCCAAAATGAGGCTCCGAATCCTTTTAAACGTGAGCGGCCTCAAACGCATCGCCTCTTTACTTCGAGCTTCAAGCAAAACACCGAAATAAAATTTAGAACCGCGGCGGAATATTGAAATAAATAAGCTTGTTTACAATGGCGGGGCGGTTGGAGCATGCCCGCGATACGCTGACTAACCGCCGATAAGGTCGAGTAAACAACGGGAGGGGGAAGACATCTCGACCTTAAGCCGCGCGCACCGACTTGGTGCGATAGACAGGTAAACTTGACCTCGCCAACGGAGACCACGAACGTTCCTATGCCTAGGTTCGTGGATTCGAGGGGCCTCCCCGTCAGGCGTGCGTTCGGCTAATACAGCAAAAAACTTTCACTATAAGTCCTGCAGACTTCAGTACCTCCGAATGATCGGAGACAAGCCCCTAAGGGCCGTCAGTGATGACGGAAAGAGAGACGAATCCGGAGTCGCTCCGCTGGTTGGGACGCAGCCTAGATGAGTCCCGGGAGAGAGGAGCAGCAAGGGCGAGTTTCACAAGGCGGCGGAAGGAGTACCCTACCTTACTGACCACCGCCTTAGCTGCCACTCCGATTTCCTTAGCCCATTCTACTGTCACAGTTTCTTGGCTATTGTCGCTAACGGGACTGTATTATATATATATATATATATATATATATATATATATATATATATTATATATATTGGAAAGGATTACAATTTTGCGCGTGATCAAGATATTCCTACGAGTCTACGTGGAAATGAAACACGATGTGCCCAAGTGCACCTTCGTGTGATAGTCACATCATCAGGGGAGATACAAGAAAGATACATGTCAGTTGATATACAACGCAGAAACGTAGATGGGGACGACATTTGGTGAACAAGTACATGAGCGACTTAGTAGTCCACCTAGTACTGGTCATGAGGGCAAGAGGTTAGCTAACATCACATGAGGGGCAAATCTGGAGGGGTGTGGGGGGGGGGTATCCAAGGCAGAGCCAATCAACCAAACAACCGAACGAACACTCCGGTTGCCTTTTCCGTTCGTTCAACTTGCAAACTGGTGACTTACCAACCAAACACCAATGCGTTGGGGAAGAGAGAGAGAGAGAGAGAGAGAGAGAGAGAGAGAGAGAGAGAGAGAGAGAGAGAGAGAGAGAGAGAGAGAGAGAGAGAGATTACCTCATGGCTCGGGGAGACAGCAACACCTGGGATCCTTTTCTTTGTCCTCTTTTTTTTTTTTTTCCTTCGTAAATAACAATTACAATCTATTAACCTCGGCCTCCCGAGACCTCGGGCGGTCTCGTAGCCCCACCGAGGGGGAATTGGAGCTGAAGGCTATTGCGCAAACCTCTGAGACATGTTCTGTAAACCCTCCCCGAACCTCCCGTCCATCACACACCACACACACACACACACACACACACACACACACACACACCACACTTGCTTAAAACGACTGAAGTCGTAATGGAAACATGACACACCGTTTCCAGCCCAGAATGAATTGGTGATCAAATCACAGCGACCTCTTCGTCTTCCATTTACAGTCTGTCTGTATTATCATCACCATTATTATCATAATCATATCTATTTTTCATACGTTTGACATCTATCATTATTTTGAAGTTACTATTAATTTCATATATTATTACCATTATTGCTATAACTATTACTATCATTATTATTATCATCATTATCACTAGTTATTAATATTATTATTATTACTATTATTATAAGTATCATTTTTTATACATATATTCCATTTCCCACGTTAGCGAGGTAGCGTTAAGAACAGAGAACTGAGCCTTATAGGAAATATCCTCATTTGGTCCCCTTCTCTGTTCCTTCTTTTGGAAAATCAAAAAATGAGAGAGAGGGAGGATTTCCAGCCACCCCGCTCCCTCCCCTTTTAGTCGCCTTTTTACGACACGCAGGGAATACGTGGGAAGTATTCTTTCTCCCCTATTATCATATCATTATTATCATTAACGTTTTATTTCTCCATTTACACACAAACTAAATGGTTTCCAATCTTCACCACCACAGTATTGAGACTCGACACACTCTTATCTGAACACACACGCATTCGTCCGGGCTCTCCAGCCCTCGCACAGATAAACTCTACACTCTGGCTCGCACCAAGAGCGCCCAGGTTCCATAACAGTGACTACGTGTTTAACCTTAAGAGTCATGGGGGGGGGGGGATTTTGGGGGAGGGGGGAGGAAATGAAAATGAAATCCAGTCACGTTAACTCTCACTGAAACTGAGAGAGAGAGAGAGAGAGAAGAGAGAGAGAGAGAGAGAGAGAGAGAGGAGAGAGAGAGAGAGAGAGAGAGAGAGAGAGAGAGAGAGAGAGCGCTTGTATTTGTGCAAAAAAAAAAAAAAGAGAGCAAAAGGTACAATGTAGAGCGGGACAGAATGTGTGGAAAGGGACACAACGTGAGAAAACGGGGTACAATTGAAGAAAAGGTTACAATACAATAAAGAAAATGGGATACAATGTAGAACACGGTACAATAAAGACCAGAGGGTACAATGCAGGAGGAGATACAGTGTTGCACAAGTGGTTACAATGTAGAGAGAGATACAACGCAGCGGCGGACAAAATACAGAAAACGGGGTGTACAGTGCCTGATCTGGAAAAAAGATGATTACATCTGGATCAGTGAAGCTGCTTA
The DNA here is from genome assembly GCF_036320965.1 of Panulirus ornatus. NCBI lineage: Eukaryota > Metazoa > Arthropoda > Malacostraca > Decapoda > Palinuridae > Panulirus > Panulirus ornatus. The sequence goes on along the minus strand of NC_092240.1, from coordinate 53,833,761 downwards.
CCTGTTCCTCACTCCTACTATCAGAAGTGGCACTAGTGGCTCTGATGGCTGGTGGGCCAAGTCCCAGGGCTGTGCTGTGGGACAGGCGCACACACAAGTGAAGGAATGGCACAGACGGGGAGGAAAGAAAGGACAGGAGAATGATGGAGGGAAGAAACACATGAGGAATGATGAGGTGACGAAAAATATTGGAGTAAGATGAATAGAAGATGGGAGATGCATGTTATGAAGGGGGGAAGAGGAGGCTAAAAATGACAAGAAAGAGAAATAGAGGAGAAATGAAAACGCCATTAAGAGAAATACTGGAGATAGACGCGATAAGAAATAACAAGAGAAAGGGAATCAACTGATAAAAAAATGATGATTAGAAAGCACGTAGAATAACAATATGAAGTATAATATCTGATTGTTTTAATCAAAAGTCGAGCGATCAGCAATGTTGTCAACAAGAATGCAACCAACCCGTCCTAAGGGGTTCGAGCCCCGTCCCCACCCCACCTAAAACACCCCTAGATCCTCTATCATCCACTCACTAATTCCTCCTCACCCCCGGGGGGAGGAGGGGGGGGTATATTGATCACTATTCATCAATTCACTTATGTCAATTACCCAGGCACGTATATGGCCAGGTTACAGAAGGGGACCCGTAGAAAACATGACACTTGGGGTCCCTGCTGTACCATAAGGTGGGCCCCTACCTCCCCCCCCACCCCCCACGCCGGCTGTTTATCTCGGTCGGTGATGGTCTCCGTCCATGGTCGTGTCCCTGTCTCCTCTGTCTCGATCTGTCTCCGTCTCCCCGCTGTTGCTGCCTCCCGTCCTGACTCTCTCTCTCTCTCTCTCTCTCTCTCTCTCTCTCTCTCCTCTCTCTCTCCTCTCTCTCTCTCTGCGGGGTTGTTCTGCCCCCCCCACCCCACCACCTTGGGCCTCAAGGCTTATATACTGTCTCTTTCCTGTCTGTCTCCGGTGCCCCTCTGCCTCTCTCCATCTCTGTCTATTTGTTTCGCCCTTCGCATTCGCTCGAACCTCCAACTCGTTCACCCTAAGTTCCTAATCTCCCTTTCCCTCTAGCTCACCCTTTCTGCCTCCATACACCTCCGTTCTCTCCCACCCTTCCATTTCACACCCACCTACGTTCCCTCCCAGCCTCACCCATCGTTCTCTCCCTCTCGCCCTCCCTCCCTCCCTATTCCTCCTCTTCCTTGAGCGCGTGAGGGAGGCTCGCCAAGTAGGACCTCAGCGGGAGGAAAAATCTCTTGACAAGTCTTCACGATGACCAACAGTGCCTCTACCTAACTAAGTCTTTCACTGCAACACACCAACTTCGTCAATGCACGCATCCTCCCCGCCCCCTGGTCTTTCGTCACTGCAATAAGCGCAACAGAAATCCACACCCACCTCTCATGGAACCCACTAAATCCACAATGGAGCGGACTCGTAAGGAATAAAAAAAAAAAGATACACGAATAGAGAAATAACTGATAAATCAGTGGACAGACAGAGGATGATAAATGAGGGAAATGAGCAACCTCGACAAGGGCCATTAATAACACACACGAGATTATAAAGAAGAAACAGTAAAGAAAAAAAGAGGAGGAAAATGGAGGGGGGGAGGGGGCGAAAATAAAATACAGAACAATAAAACCAAATAAAATACCACAATGGCTCGACCAGTCCCCAACCGCACCTCTATTTTCACGGGTCTGAACTCACATATTCTGGCGTGTCTCCCAGACCCTAACAGGCTATCATTTCCGTGTGCAGATTAAGGACCAGACCATCCAATATTTTTATACATGTATCTTTCATTTTTTTCTCTCTCTCTCTCTTTCTCATCTCTCTCTACTATCTATCTTCTCTCTTATATATATATATTATATATATATATATATATATATATATATATATACCCCTGTACTTCATATATACACACCTGTAGTATTCCCTCCTCTCTCTCTCTCTCTCTCTCTCTCTCTCTCTCTTCTATCTATCTATCTATCTATCTATCTACTCCACTACCATGGCCATAACCTAATTACCACCATCATCTCAAATCGCGCGAGCCATAACTCGAAAACCTTTGAGTCGAGACCCTGTGAACAGAAGGAGACGACGAACGACCAACCTCCTCTGTACGTTTCCTCGCTGGGGATAATTTCACGGGCGGCGGGGCGCAGAGAACAGGGAGACAATAATACCACCCGACTCGTCACGGTGGGGAGATAAAATAATGCTTTAAGTATCGTCATCTCCATCGGAGGTGCGCCTCAATATTCATGCCTGGGTGACATGATGACTTCCCCGCCAGGTACCGACCGATGAAAGCTGGTTCTGAAAGTTCTTCAGTAGCCATCTTCCTGCAGGATCGGAGGAGGATGAAGTACAGATGTGTGAGATGAGTAAGCACTGCTCCCTATGGGGAGAAAATGGGTATTCTTCACGATTTACGTTCGAAACTTCATCCTCTCCTTATATATATACCTTATGACGATTTGGGAGGTCTTTACCACCACAGACGGGTCTAGGACATTACCTTACCTTACCTTACGATGGTTTGGGAAGGTCTTCTACCCCCAGAGCTGGGTCTGAGATCTTACCTTACCATACGATGGTTTGGGAGGTCTTCTACCCCCACAACTGAGTCTGGGACCTTACCTTACCTTACGTATACCTTACGATGGTTTTGGAGGTCTTCTACCCCCACAACTGAGTCTGGGACCTTACCTTACCTTACGTACACCTTACGATGGTTTGGGAGGTCTTCTACCCATACAGCTGAGTCTGGGACCTTACCTTACTTTACCTTACGATACCTTACGATGGTTTGGGAGGTCTTCTACCCCTACAGCTGAGTCTGGGGCCTTACCTTACCTTACCTTACGATGTTTTGGGAGTTCTTCCCTATCCCCCCCCCCCCCCCCCCCCCCCCAGCTGCGTCTGGGATCAAGGTGTCGTGTTGCTTCACTTGCCAAGTCAAGCAGCTGGAAGCTGATACGAAAACACACATCCTGGAATCTCTTTGTCAGGACCTGGTACAACACTGCACAAATCTTGCTAATTGCCTCCGTCTTGCGAGGCAAGACATCATGACCAGCTACTCTCTCTCTCTCTCTCTCTCTCTCTCTCTCTCTCTCTCTCTCTCTCTCTCTCTCTCTCTCTCTCTCGGTGACCGACACGGCACGAGCAAACTCTTGGCTATTTTCGGGTCAAACAACAAGAAGGAAAAAAACTAAAACTAAAAAGAAAGGATAAATTAATCATGACTCTGAAGGTGCTTGTAAGGCTGGCGTTACAAGGTAAAAATGAAAAGACGAGAGGAGGAGGTTTCCATAGCTTAGCTATTCCAGGGAAGGAGGTATTATAACGGTCCATCCTCGAGTGGCGGATCCTCACACAAAAACTGATGTTCAATGCTTCCAGGATCCTGCTGTTGTGGGTGCTGGAGGCAGATGAAGCTCGTCTACTTCTTTCTTGAATGCCAGGTTGTTTCTGACCTTCGCTCCTTGAAGGCTGGTGCTTCTGACTCTCGCTCCTCGGAGGTCAGTGTTTCTGACCACCCCCTCTATCTCCTTGGAGGCATGTGTTTCTGACCTTCGCTCCTTCGAGGCTGGTGTTTCTGGCCTTGGTGCCTTGAAAGGGGGAAAGTCTTAGGGCCCTTAATACTCTCCTATTTTTTTTTATATACATATATATTTTACAGTTCAACACAACTTCACATTCTTCTGGAGTCCAGAAATACCTCTCATGCCATGAAAGGATTATTTCCATGTGCATACCTGGCTCTCGACCTTCTAAATATTCCACTAGTTTATATTAGGCATTCCTTACAGCTCAGCAATGCAGCGACTCTCAAGAATTTCGGTTTTTGAACATGGGGTGTTGTGGGGAGGGAGGGGGGAGTGTAAGGTTGGGGGGGGGGAGTTAGTTCTTGCAACACGAAACCTCCCAACACTTTCCACCCCAGCTGAGGTTGCTCACCCCCCACAGCATCTGTGTGAGGTTTCCACATGAGGAGGGAAGTGGAATGATAGAGTTTGTTTTTCCCCTCGTGATTACAGAGGGGTAAAAAAAAAACCGTGGTGGCCTTCCTGTCTCTCCCCTCACGGCCGCAGCTTGTTGCCTCCAATCTCCCCTCACAGCCGTCGCTTGCGGTATTCAGCCTCTCCCCACACCTGCACTTTGCTGCCTCTATAATCTCCCCCTCATAACTGTCCCTTGTGGTCTCCAGTCTCCCCTCAAAGGTCGTTCTCTATAGCCTCAAATCTCAACTCAGCCGCATCTCTCGGCCTCCAACCTCCCCTCACGGCCTCCAACCTCCCCTCACAGCCTCCAACCTCCCCTCACAGCCTCATCTTGCCGCCTCAAAACCTCCCCCCTCCCCTCCTCGCAGCCGCAACTTCACCAAATACCTAAACCTTTAAACCAAATTCGGAACTAAACAAGATTTGCATATTCCCTATTATTCAATTCAAACCATAAACCGCGCCATCAACAGAGAGCTACATCTTTTCAAATGACCATATTCAAGGCACAATAAATGTTGTACGAAAGCCAGTCACTCAGGGGGAGATTATGCAGGAAAATAATGCAAAATACATACAAAGGATTTGGTTAACCAATCAAAAGCCGTAAATGGCAGTCAAGAGTACAAATTTGCATCGCCAGAATGACCGACGGGTTATTTCGAGGCTTCATAAGTTACCCTTCCTGGTAAAATTCCCTCATTCTCCTCTTATCTATTTCCTCTTCTCATTCAAATACCCTAATCTGTCCCAGCAAGGATAGTTCAAATCACGACTTTCCCTATGTTTCCTCATCGTATAGGAGACCCTGGGTATAACACCAACGAATAACAAAACACAGAACAGTTCTGCCACACACCCCCGGAAGAAACACCACTGAAGGGAGAACATGTCAATAAGATCCCTCGAGAGGCGGCTTTCTGCCAGACCCCGTACCAATGGCTCGTCGGAGCCATCGGCTGAAGAAGGCTGGTAATTGCCTCAACTACCCACAGCCCCTTTACTCCACTCTAGCCGATCATCCCCCACCACTCTGACCCCCACACGGTCGTTATCAGCCACAACGCGGCGGGGGGGAAAGAAAACTAGGTGACCTTACCAGCCAATGAACAGAAAACAAGTTGCGCATTTCCTAACCTCGCAGAGGAAAATATGACGACCTTGAGGTCTCAGTTTACGAGTTCCTGAAGCTACAGATCTCTGAAAGTCGATGAGTGCATGTCTTACCTAGACACCTTAAAACCTATCAACAGCGGAGACAATCATTATTCCTCTACTTTAAAATCCCTAAAATTCTAGCGTCGCATTTTCCAGCCTACAACCTCACGTCCGCCTTCCTTAAAATCACTTTCAAACACCAAACTTCTTCCGAATCAAAATGGCAGAACAAAGGAAGTTAGACGTACCTCAGGAAAGATTCAACACTGTAAAATTGGCCCCATTATCTGCCCTAAGTTACTTCCATGCATCATTTCTCTCCCTGATTCAAGAATTTTTTTTTCTGTCATTCTTATCGACATGACTCGATTACAATGTTGATCGTTCTGACCTCAGACGCTTGGGCAGCGCAGCTGCCGCTACCGAAAACCACGTCAATCACGTCAACAAATGATGCCCAAGGGCTACCAAGCGACATACACGAGGTCTTTGACGTGGGCAACCGAGAACAACACGGCTTTTCAGTGGAGATATATTTTTCAACTCCTCCGGTATGGGGTTAATGGAGAAATCAAAAGCGACGCAGAATATCGGACTGTCAGACACAGACGCTGCCATAAGCCAGATGAATAACGTGAAAGGCCTTGGAGGAATAATGTCTACCGACTCATCCTTTAGCGAACACAACAAAACAACGGTTGTCTCATGCAGAGGATGGCAGGCTGGATCCTGCGGACCTTCAAGACAAGGGAAGAAAACCAGTGATGATATCATTCAAGGTGCTGATTCTTCCACGACTCGAATATTGTTGCGTTCTGATATCACCATACAATGCGGGCCGAAACTGCGATTTTAGAAAGTGTCCAGAGATCTTTCATAGCTTATATTAATGTCGTGAAGGAACTAAATTACTGGAAACGACTGAAATCAATGAGGCTATACTCCCTGGAGCGCAGATGGGACAGGTAAATCATCATCTAAACATGGATAATCCTAGAAGGTATGGTTCCCAACTTACGTTCGGAAATAACATCTTGCTGGCACGACAGGCGTAGATCACCAAAATACTACCCCCGGAATCTAAAGGCGCCACATACACGAAAAGAGAGAACACCTCAAACATCCTGAGCCCAAGACTCTTCAACACCTCGCCATCTACCATCAAAAAACAGCCTGGGATGCACGGTAGAGAAGTTCAAGTGTGCACTGGACAAGTACCTACAAAGTGTACCAGACCAGCCATGGCTGTGTGGGAGCTACGTGGAGCCTAAGGGCTGCTGTGGCTTCTAACAGCTTGGTCGACCAACGACCCAATCCAGCAGCCTGGTGCCCAGCCCGGGCTGTGGTGGGCGAAGACTTACGAGACTCCACGAGGTAACCACAAGGAAGTGTCCACTGCCTATTCCAGGGAGTAATCACAGACGCAAAACATTTCTCCAAGGGACAATCACCGTCAATTAGACGTAATATAGTCACATCTCCCTGGGGCAATAGGAATATCATCAAGGGCGAAACTGTGCCATCGTCTTTCATGGGGAAAGAGAGAAATTCGTCGCGTCGCCCCTACACAGCAGAGGGAGATGGTCGATGTCTTCTCTCAAGGAGGACCTACAGCAACCTGATATACGCCTTAGGGAGAGCAGTATTTCTCTTCAACACACATCCACTCCCTCAGGGCGTTCCCAAGGTAGTGGAAGTGAGGCACCACACCTGGCTTTCCTTACCCTAATTACCCGTATCCGGTGTTTCCAGGGCGGCCTACCCTCTCCACACATGGAGCCCTCTGCTTTATGATCCTCCTGTCTCCATCTATGGCGGTACGTCGGGAGGAGCTGTCTGCTTTACTATCCTGTCTCCATCTACAACGGTGGGCGGGGGAGGAGCCTTCTGCTTTCCTATTTATGGAGTAGGTATGATGGATCCTATTACTGTCCTCCGGCGGATAACCTCGTCACAAACCATCAGCTTCGTCTATTTACCTTGCTACCCCCATACATGTAAGAATTCTCACCCCACACTGTGGCTTTACACTGAGTCAAACTGACACCAGAAACTCTACAGTATACTGACGCAGGCTTCCTCTTAGTCTTCGTAGTTGCCCCCCTCTGTATATCCTCCTCTCGAGGGAGGTCTCCATCCTGACGCCGGCACGGGGCTACGTGGCAACGACACCTCCTCTTAAACATGTTCCATTTACGGCAACTGATGGCTCTGGCATCTCCTCTTTAAGCTCCATCACCCCCGCGCCCCTTCGACCTTCTGGATGATTGTACTCGTATTAATTCTGCTACAACAACACTACTGAAATACACCACCCTGACGGGTCTTTAATCTACGTAATGGCCTCAACTACCACACGCTCATCTAATCTTTCCTATCAGGACACGACATCTACCAGGCACAACGACATCTACAAGTACTATGTTCGAGACAGGAGTACCTTATGACCCTATGCACCATAACAGAGCCAAGGGTACCTTACATACCGTAACAGAGCCACGAGTACCTGGCCTACCTAAACAGAGCCACAAGTAACTTACGTACCATAACAGAGCCATAATCAGACCATAACAGAGCTATAACCATCACACCATTCGACAGACAACATCATCAGCGCCACTTCTGATGACCATCTGATCAAACGCAGCCAATCACTCTAAGATACAATCAAAACACAAGAGAGAGAACTAACGCTTCTCACAGATCACACACACATCAGAACGTCACCTTGAACTAATGCTCTCATCAAACACTCGCAAGAAGAACTAGGCCTTCCACACTTCCGTGAAATACTTCAAGACGTATGCCATACACTGTCGGCAGAAATACGATCCAAGCCTATGCATCTCCCTCCGAGGTTTAGGTACACCAAGCTCTTTCACCACACTCTCAAAACACACAGCCAGAGGATATCAAACACGCCTATGGACATCAACCTCATCCGAAAGCATTCATAATATACCCGAAGTCCGATCGGGACTCAACACACTCGCTCTCAAAACACTCATAACGCGACCCAAGCCCCCCTCGCACACACTCGACTCGCACTCACCGCAGAAGCTGAGTCACTCGATGAAATAAGATAACGCGGAGGGAGTCACTCCGGCCTAGGAGGAGGCGGCGGGAGGGAGGGAGGGAGGGAAGTCGGGTAGGCCTGCGGCTGGAAACTCACATCCGGGGAGAGGAAGACAGTATCGCCACACGGCTTTCCGCAAGGCAGCCTTCCATTACCTCCCCCGTCGCTACCTGGTACTCGCTCACCCGGCTACCTGGGGTCAGGTAACCTGGATCATACGGAGGAGTTCACCTGGGGTGAATTATAGCTCTCTTATGCCGCCATTGCCCGTCCAGGGGGGTGGGGCGGGCCATACGAGACGACCCCAGCCCCCACCAGACATTTCCAAATGGCTTCGAAGTTGATGACCTTTCCGATGACCATTTCTGATACCACATATACATACCAAGCGTTCCCGAAATGATATTAAATCACTATACACAATTCCCTTACAGAAAACGAAAATCTAAAAACGAAACTGCCCCTGAGAGATTCTTTATTTTCCTCGTCTCTTACGGGCTGGAACGAACCTTCCAGTTTCCAGGAGGACGGCCTAACCCAAACCCCTGACATCCTGGCCACACAACCTCCTGGATTCCAATCCACCTTCAGGTATGGAAAGTCCTCCACTTACGTCCATACTCTGAGTACATAAGGCGTCCCTGGGCCTTCTCCATAATTTGCCTCATATTTTCCATATAGCCATATATGCTCAGGTATAGCTGTATAGCCGTATATGGTCGGGACTCGTCTGATGGATTCTATTTCTATACACAACTTGGCACAGATAAGTATGTGGTTTACCGTGAGACTGTAACAACGCCCTGGGCCATACAACGTGAGGCGGTAATTATGACAATTATCAAAATAACTAAATTATTACCGTCGTGTGACAGTGAGATGGGCCACCACTCAGCAGCAACCAACCCCCCTCCCTACTTACCACGCTAAGCACCTCCCTCTACATAGGTCTACAGCTCCTACCACACAACAGGGGCACAAAAGCCTCTCTCTCTCTGCTCACAGCAGAGGTTCACCCCCCCCCCCCCCCCACCCCACCTACAGCCTTAGCAACACAAGAGGCCTCGCCCCAAGGGCCCAAAGTCAACCCTGTCAGGTCTCCCGGACGCGGCCTCAGGTCTCCTCCCTGACAAGGCCTAAAATTTATTAGGATGCTACAGATGCCGCCCAGGGGAACATCTCCACCTTCCCTCTCTGCCTTGTAAGGAAACCCGACGTCCGTTTTCTTTTTTTTTTTCTCTCTTTTTCAGATGTCGTTCTAGATTCCTGAACAGGTTCCAAGTCCCTAGCAAGCGTTGTGCGTGTGTGTGTGTGTGTGTGTGTGTGTGTTGTGTGTGTGTGTGTGTGTGTGTGTGTGTGTAATTACTAATCATTATTAATTTTTGGGCGTTACAGGAAGAGAACTTTACACTGTTACTGTCCCATCTATTAATCTTGTGGGTGTGTGTGTGTGTGTGTGTGTTGTATTTATATATGTATTATGTAGTATGTGATATATGTATATTGTGTTTTACAACACGTGGGTATCTACGATTGTTTTACACAATTTCACAAATCAATTAAAATCAACTAATCAATTATTAAAACATCATGAGATGAAATGAAAATCCTGCTATAGAAGGTCATCAATATTATATATATAATATAATATTATTATATATATATATATATATATTAATATATATATATTATATAATATATAATATAGTAATTCGACATATTCCAATCCAAATCCAAGGGGACGTGTGAAGGAAAGGTGGGGACAACTTTAGCAAGAGATGTGTGAGGGAGCTGGTGGAGTCGTACAGCGGCAGATGTCCGGGGGAGGGCAGGTGACATCCCCAGCCAGAGGTGTGTGAGGAGAGGTAGATGACATCCCCAGCAGGAGACGTCTAAGGAAGGGAGTATGACATCCGCAGGAAAGGAGGTTCGGTTGCATAAGCTTCTGACATCCGCTCCAAGAATGGAACAGTAATCCAGAGGCAACCGGGAGAGGAGGGAAGGAGGAGGAGGAGGAGGAGGAGGAGGAGGAGGAGGAGGAGGAGGGAAGGAGGAGGGTCGGTCCGTCTCTTCCATGCACCACAAGGAGGAGGTTCCTTATGAAGTCTTGCACAGGACGAGTCCTTCCTCCTCTTGGCACGGGATCATCGGGGAAAAAAGTTGCGCTCCCTTCCCACTGTGGGTATGAGAGAGACTACCCGACCCTTATCCAAGGATGCGTAAGCCTCTCTCTCTCTCTCTCTCTCTCTCTCTCTCTCTCCTCTCTCTCTCTCATTCCCATCAACTCAACCAGGCCAATGAAGGGAGACCATACTCAACCCTTGAAAAAATCACAGATCCAGGATAGTACCTGAAGCCATCAGTACACACACACACACACACACACACACACTCACACACGCGCGCACTCACACACACACACACACACACACACACACACACACACACACCACCACACACACACACACACACACGAGGTACGACTCAGAGAACAAATCACACATGTTCTCAAGGTTTCTTTCTCAATAGGTGGGTCCTGACCAGACGCGACCGTACCCTGCACACTCCCGAAGCGCAAAACAATCCAGCGAGGCTTCGCAAAAGATATTTACCATTTGTCAGAAGCTGGGAATCGAACCCTGAGCACAGAATGACGGAGCTGTGGCGCGCATCACCTCCTCAAGGACGCGCCGTTGCTTCCTGCAGGATCCCCGGCACTTGTCATTCCCTCAAGTGGCCGAAATTTCCATGTGAATGGAGGGCGAATATATCACTTTCCCAGCAGAGTTACGCCTCTCTCTCCCTCACTGGCTTCACTCACTTTTCCCCCCTCAGAATCTCACGTCCATCTTTCAGGTCCTTTCATCCACTGAAGTGGCAATTCTTCCCTGAAGTCTACAAACATTCCTAATAAAAACCTAATAAAAAAAAACGGGAGGCACTCATGAAGAACGGACACGTTTCTTTCTCTGAGTGAATGACTTCAACACTCAACTCAACACCAGCCAACTTCCAGTATCCCGGGGGAGGCAAAACACTTAACCAAACAGCGGCCGAGCCAGTACCACCAGCATCCACCCTCCCTCCCACACACCACCACCACTGGCCTCCTGACATCCACCACCCAACCACCAATACATCACCAGTGGGGACACTGTCGCCCATGACATCTCCACCTGCCCTCCTCCTCCCCCAACAAACACCCATCACCCTCTTCCCCATCACCCCTCCGGCCGCCACCATCATACACAGACCCAAATAGAAATATGTCTCCTTCCTTACCCGTCCCTCCCGGACCAGACTATATTTCCCGGGTAATCGCGACAATAATGAAGTTTATGATAAAAAAAAATTAAAAAAAACCTGCGTCATTCATCAGCCTTACGGCAGCGCCGACACTGCCACCTGGCGAAGACTCATCGATTTAGGGATTATCACAACCAGGGAGGGAGGGAGGGAGTTAAGGGGGCGAAAAAACAAACAAACATGGAATACAACATTCCTCCCAGATCTCGGTAATGACTGTCGAAGGTGATTTGACGAAGCCGATAATTCAACATTAACTACCGCGTTCGGCCTCCTCTGGGCGGAGACGAACGAACGGGAGAGAAGCGACCACTGAAGACTCGAAACTGCTCGTCTCCGGTTCGAACGGGAGAGAAGCGACCCACTGAAGACTCGAAACTGCTCGTCTCCGGTTCGAACCAACATGATCCAACCCGCTGTTCGAAGAGTCGAGACTGCTCATCTCCGCTTCGAACCAACTTGATCCAACCCGCTGCTTCGAAGAATCGAGACTGCTCATCTCCGGTTCGAACGACTGATCGAACCCGGTGCTTCGAGATTCATGCGAGCCGTACACCACCCACTCTCTTAATTCTACATGATACGAGAGATTCATTCATAGATTATCTGTAATACTCAGTGATTCAGAGCGCTACGAATATAATGACTTATTCAACTTTACGACACTTTTGAAATACATTTAAAACGACAGACAATGGCTGGAGGCACTGGTTCGGATCCCACGCAGCGGCTCAAAAGCCATTCTAGTCAGATTCCGAGATACAAAACAATGGCTGCTGTCCGGCCGATGCCGTGTTTCGAAACAATAAGTTCAGAATGCGGAAACCAAAGTAATTTTCGCAGATGGAATTACCGCACACAAAGGCTGACAAGAAAACTAACGGCGTGAAGCACATCTCTTATGTCTGGCCTTCACGCCCACCCATCTCACGGCGGGGAGACCGGGAAGGTGTTCATTACTGGAGCACCACCGTCGGCGAACGGGATGATCGGGGAGGTGTTCATTGCTGGAGCACCACCGTCGAGCGAACGGGAGTAAACACGCCATCATCTCTTTTTTTTCCCCCAGTTCGCTCGTGCTACAACTCGTCCATCATCCTCTATATTCCAAACGACCATTGCTGGTAATGTGACACACATACACGTTTCAGGACGCACATATTTTATGTAGCCATTCGGGCCGCCGACCCGCGACATAACAGTTGTACAGAAGAGACGTCACATCGCAGCGTTACGGCACGTACGAAACGTTACGTAACAAGGGACATCACTCTACTGTGTTACTGGAGGGAAAGACGAGATACAGGACGTACAGAAGAGGCATCAATTCACCGTGTTACAGCAGGGAGAGACATGGCTACAGTGCTACAGCAAGTGAAGAAAAGCGAACGTGTTACAGAAATACAAGTCACCACATTACAGCTATGAAGACGAGTAACAGAAGAGAATGAGACATCTATTTCCCATGTCACACTATGGAAGACACAGGAGGACACAGAAGAATCAATTTCCCGTGCCACCCCGCCTGGAAGACAATGCTACAACACAAGAAAGACACTGCGATGTCGCAAGCCTCGGCGTGATCGGCACTGAACCGAAAAATAAACCTGTCCGGAGAGCCGAAAAATATACCCTTCAACCACTGGAGCATCGACCATCTCCACACGCTCGGCGGTCTACGGCACAAGCGTCGCGCTGTATTGCTCTATTAGTACAGAAGGATGATAAAGATTACAGTCAATAAAACAATAAATAAACAAATAAATAATGTTATCTTTACTAATGCAGTGTCGAAATCTAAACCCTCCGCCAAGCACTGAGCTGATTATATATATATATATATATATATATATATATATATATATATATATATATATATATATATATATATATATACGGGAAGCATATATATTTCAAACGTCAACTTGAAGACATATATTTGCACCTTGACACCACAAAATCCTTTTAGTTTTGGCGGAAAAAAGCTGGTGTTTTTTCCCCACCTCTCCCAGCTGCTGGAGAACTCAATATGAAGAATTTATTTTCTTTTCTTTTTTCCAGAGCCGTGTATATCTGGTGAGGTCGGGAGGAGGTCGAGCGAGTGCTAGGAAGAGGAGGAAGTGGTGGTGGTGAGTGAGGTCGCAGGGGAGAGAGAGAGAGAGAGGAGAGAGAGAGAGGAGAGAGAGAGAGAGAGAGAGAGAGAGAGAGGATGAGGGAGGCAGCTCGTGGAGAAAGCCAGTGGGACAGGAGATCAACTTAGAGGCACCAACACTAAATGGTGGCAGCGGTTAGAACCGGAGATCGAGTGAGAGGCAGTGACACTCCGGGGTAGCAGCGGATGGGACGAGAGATCGAGTGAGAGGCAGTATCACTCACTGGTGGCAGCGAATGGGAGGGGAGATCAAGCGAGAGGCAGTGATGCACACTGGTGGCAGTGGATGTGACGGGAGGTCGAGTAAGAGACATGGCGCTCACTGGTGGCAGCGATGGGACGGGAGATCGAGTGAGAGGCAGCGGCGCTCACTGGCGGCAGTGGATGGGACGGGAGATCGAGTGAGAGGCAGCGGCGCTCAGCGGCAGCGGGCGTGGTAGGACTCCGGGAGGTCGGGGGCGTCACAGTTGGAGTTCCGTATTGGCCACATGATGAAAAACCAATACAAAAGAGGGGGGGAGACGGGGGGCGGGCCTCGCTCCTCTAGCCCCCGTCGCCTCCGTCCCCAAACTACACTTCCTACTTATACTTAATACTTACCAATGGAATCCCCACACTACCATCACACACTATACAATTTAACACACTTACACTTATACTTTTTGCATCAACACTGCCATCATACACACCAAACTATCATATATATTATATATATATATATATATATATATATATATATATATAACACAAAGAAATGGGGCAGAGGGGATATAAAGTACACTACGAGAATTTATGTCTCAATCATGTGGCTCAGACCATAAAGGGGGAGAAAAAATCCTATATACTGTATATTGGGAAACTACATCTGAAGTGTATATTGTATTTCTTCCCTGGTGGAAAGCCTGGATTTTGTGACGCAAAAAAACACAAAAGTGGTTAGAGCTCTTCCCAAGTGGGGTCCACACTGGGTAACCCTCCCCCGTGTGTGTGTGTGTGTGTGTGCCCACCAGGTGCTGCTTCTCCCCTGCGTCTAACAGCGCCCTCAACCTACTGGTTGTAACCAGTTAATCATCCACGACAACGAGGCCAGAGGCCAGGCTACGGGGAGGGAGGGGGGGGGAATGGTAGAGTGGACACCCCCCTCCCCCCACGTCAAGGTCAAGCTCCACCTTCTGACCTATCATGACCTTCGACCTGCGATAACAACTGTACCACCTGACGAAAGGCAACGAGGTCACAGAAGGACTCGAGGAGGTCATGAAATCACGGCGCTAATGGTAGTCACTAATGGCCACGAAGTCACGAACTTCTGGATGTCGTAGGGTCATTAGAGGTCACGATTCCACAGCATATCAAGGGGTCGATCAACAAAGCCAGGGCAGGGTCACCAAGCCTCGATGGGGGAGACCATTAAGCCAGGCGAAGGCGACAAAGTCATACATGGCTTCGCCTTACCTTCACTTCACGGGGACTTCCACCCGCGCATCCCAGCCTGCAAGACACTCTCCTGACGAAGGTCTGGTCTACCGAGGTGTTCGTGGCTGCGGGGTCTAAGAAGGATCGCACGTAAGCTGTACAGACCCAGTCTGGCCCGACACAACTTGAGTGAAGATATTCCTTGACACGAAGTCTATTGTCGTGTTCGCTGGGGTAGAGAGACGTGGGTCTCTGGCGCACTGTTTCCCCAGTGCGTCGTCCCCCCACACTCTGAGCAGAACTCCCCAGTACATCTAATCCGCACGTTCAACCCCAGTCCCCCTTAACCCCGGCAGGGAACTGCCTCTGGGTGCAGGCTAAGACGTGAAGCCTTCACGTTATTATCTACGTCATAATCATGGCGTATTTCGCGCGCCTACGTCAGGACAACCTCAAGAGTTTCAGCCAGACCCGGGCGGTGTGTTTCCCCTAAATCAACGAGGAGAGGGGTCGATGATGATGACCCACGGGACGATAACTCGACAATTTCTCCTATTGGTCATGTCAGCCACCCCCGGGAATCATCCAGTCTCGTCCCAGTTAGGAGAGTACAAACGCAGCAACGTAAACCGAAAACTATCGTCAAGAGAAGTGTACCGTCTGCCTTCAAGTGTCAAGGTATCTTAACGCTACATCAGGCAGCCACCTTGAAGAACCAGGAGGATGGTGTTGCTGAAACGCGCCCTGTAACCCTGCACCCAGTACACCGTCCATCAGCGTACAGTAGCAAGATGACATGGGAATAAAAGCCAGACCTCGAGGGAGATTATGTGACTACGGATGTTACTCTCTTTCACCGAGAGAGAGAGAGGAGAGAGAGAGAGAGAGAGAGAGAGAGAGAGAGAGAGAGAGAGAGAGAGAGAGGATGAGCGGGAGCCTTAAGTCTCAGCATATCACTTGTGTGTGTAAAAATATTTTCTGATGATGTTTCTTATCAAAATATCTTTGAAACTCCTCGATGATAATTCTGAGATAAATCATTCAAATGATGCTTTATATTATCTGATAATAACTCCACGAGATTATCATTCTATGTTTTAAATCATGTGATGACAAATTCTAAGATAAATTCTTACATACGATGTTTTAAAGCATTTGATGGTAATTTCTTAGATAAATCATCAGACGCTTGAAATAAAGAGACGACGCTTCTTAGATAAACAATATAATGAGCTGGGTTCCCAAAGCCCCGACCCCCGTGGGCTGGCAGAGGCCTGGCAGGGAGGAAATATTCCCTCCCAGGGGTAGAGAGACCCACTGCCTACCCTGGGGATCTTTAATATTGCTAATTACTCCTCATTAATTGATCTGTAATCCGTGTAGGGTGATAATCATGGCAATCGCCCTGCATAATGAATATGGTCAAGAGCAAACATTACGAGTTATTTTATATGATTCTCTACACCCCACACCACCAACACTCCTCCAGCATCGCCAACACAACCTCCGTCATCCCCAACACTACATAGCCATCATCCCCCCCCCTCCCATCCCACCCCCACCATCAACAACCAGACCCCCACCATGGTAATAACCCCAACACTTCCCTTCCACCACCACCACCAGACACCCTTCCACCGTCCCCGCCACCCATCGACCTCGCCAACACTTCCCCCACCCCTACACCATCACCACCAGAGATCATCCCCCGCCCTCCACCACACCATCGCGAGAACCATTCACACCACCAGGCCCGGGTCACACGCACGTCACGAAAACATCCACGAGGGGAAACGTCACCGAAGACACACGAAAGGAAGACGAAAAACAAGAAGCGGAGGAGGAGGAGGAAAGAAAAAAGAAAAAGAAGAGGAGGAGGAGGAGGAGGAGTAAAAATCTCCCTTTTTTGACTAAAGTTAACCACTCGCCATTTTTGGGCAACGTAGATATGCAAATCAGGCTTTCAACAAATCAACAGCTCTCTGTCCACAATGTAGACTACCAAGGCCCCGCTGGTTCCCCTCCATAATCGAGGTGGGGTGTAACAACACCACGGGCCAACAACCAGGACTCCTGATGCCGGATTATGGTATTGGTAGTGAGAGGTGAGGGAGGGAGGGAGGCCAGACGGGGTAATAGGGAGGGAGAGACAGTAATAGGGGGTGAGAGGGGGTACTGAGAGGTTTGCGGGGGTAAATCATGTGGAAGGAAGGGTGATGTGTGGAGACAGGGAGGGAGGGAAGATAGGGGGTGGGGAAATGGGAGGGGGTACCTAAAGATAAAGGGGGAGTGTATATATGTCCAACTATAGAGAAGGGGGGTAACTAAAGAGAAGGCAGAGTTACACACAGAGGCAGTACACTCAAGGAAATGGGGAAAGGGGTAAATAAAAACAAGAGAAAACCCCATACGGGGTACGTCCCAGTAGACAGCGAGTGACTAAAGTGGACGAGAGACAGAGCCATCCATGGGAGGTACATCAGAGTAGACAAGGGGTAAATAATAATGGTGAACAGGGAAAGCGAAAATCCATTAAGCGCCCATCTACGTAAAGGAGGGAATATGAAGTGAAAGGAAAGTGAAAACACGCAGGGGGTACATCTATGTAGAGATGGTGATACCTCGAGGGGAGACCTGAGATTTAAAATCCACAGGGGGTACATTCATGTAGGGGAGGGGGGGGGGTACCTAAAGTAGATAAAGGAGACTCAAAACCCATAGGTGGTACATCCAAGTAGAGATGGGGTACCTAAAGCGGATACCTGAAGTGGATATGGGGGACTTAAAACCCACAAAGGGGTACATCCAAGAAGAGAGAAGGGGGGTACCTAAAGTGGATAAAGAGGACTTAAAACCCACAGGGGGTACATCCAAGTATATGGGTACGATCAAACCAACCTCCGACACTCACTCCACGACTCTCATCCACCTGGCATCCACCAGGGCTCATGATGTACCCCATGGGGCTGATGTTAACATTTACCTCCAAAACATTACCCCATTCTCGCCATGCCTCATGTAATCCCCTCCCCCATTCCTCCCCCCCCCCCCCACGCAGCATGGGTAAATATGAGGTACCTCCAGCAGGGAGGTAGCTACAGGGGGGGGTGGGATGTTCCCACGAGGGGCAGTGGGGCGAGGATGGGGAGCGGTGGGGGGTGATGGCTTGGGGAGGAAAGAGGGGAGGGGAGGATTGCATGTCTGAGAGAGAGAGAGAGAGAGAGAGAGAGAAGGAGAAGAGAGAGAGAGAGAGAGAGAGAGAGAGAGAGAGAGAGAGGGGGGGAGGGGTAGGGGAAGGTAGGGAGATGGGGGGAGTCAGGGCGAGGGTGACACTTCTCCCCCCTAGGCCAGGGAGAGAGAGAGAGAGAGGAGAGAGAGAGAGAGAGAGAGAGAGAGAGAGAGAGAGAGAGAGAGAGCCGAGGTGGGGGCGTAGCGACGGGACTCTTGTGAACGGCTGGGTATTCCTGGACTCTGCAGTCACATTACTGGCTGACGCTGTGTGGCTCAACCAGGACACTGGGAGAGTGAGGGGAAAGGGGCAGGGGAGAGCTTGGGAGTGGTGCAGGGAGAGGTGGGTACGTCGGGGTGGGGGGAGACAGGTGAGTGTGTGTGGAGGGGAGGGGGAGTTAAGGGTGACATGCACACAACATCTACTCGGCAAACAACCCTTTCGTCACCATCGTGATGGCCAGTTAAAAGGGCATTTAACAACTGGGTTTTAAACCATTACAATCGTGCGACAATTAAAGCCAAGCTAACGACCCATTCCCCACCGGGACTCCCACAGACATTACGGGTTAAAATGGTGAGCCACCATCTGCGATTCACTTAACAATGACCAAGTTATACAGAAAATTATAATACTGTTTCGCCTCATTTGTTATTACCAGTATCTATACTTGCATATCACAATGCACAGTATAGCTGCAGTATACCCTAAAATGCACAGTATAGCTGCAGTATACCCTAAAATGCACAGTATAGCTGCAGTATACTCTAAAATGCACAGTATAGCTGACAGTATACCCTAAAATGCACAGTATAGCTGCATTATACTCTAAAATGCACAAATATAGCTGCAGTATACTCTAAAATGCACAGTATAGCTGTAGTACATTCTAAATTCCATAGCAAAGCTGCATTATGCTCTGCAATGCCTTACCAAAGCTGCACTGTGCTGTATAATGCCTGCTAAACCTCCATAATGCACTATTATACCTACCAAACTTGCATTATAATGCCTACCAAACCTGCATTATGTTCCTCCATGCCTACCACCTCACCCCATATAAATGACATCCTACACAGAAACAAGACCAACAAAATTACATTTATAAGACCAATGGAATTACATTTATAAGACCAATGTAAGTACATTTATAAGACCAATGGAATTACATTTATAAGACCAATGGCATTACATTTATAAGACCAATGGAATTACATCTATAAGACCAATGGAATTACATCTATAAGACCAATGGAATTACATTTATAAGACCAATGGAATTACATTCATAAGACCAACGGAATTACATTTATAATTTATAAGGCCAATGGAATCACATATATATGACCAACGGAATTACATTCATAAGACTAATGGAATTACTTTTACCGTATCACTCACCAGGAAAGAGGTAAATATACCAATATATAATCCAGGTGGAAAAAGTTATGAAACTAAACTTCATAGATTACATTGTTTTCCTTTTTTTCCCCCCACCACCGTGAGTTCTAAAATTAATTATCCAGTTTCTTCGCCAAGTTCTTAAAGCAAGCCTCAAGCTTTACGGGCGAGGCAGAGAGGAATGCTTGGTCAACGGGACTCGTCATGATAAAGAACTGCTTTTGACATGATTACGTTGGCGAGGGCCCGGGTGATTACCTTTGTGCACTGCAAGTCGCAAAAGTAATTCAAAATAACGCCGGACGACAGTGAAGACACACAAGACACACATGATGTGGATAGATAGATAGACAGAAAGAGAGGCAGTTACGTAGAGATATAGACAGGTAGATAGATGAGAGAGAGAGAGAGAGAGAGAGAAGAGAGAGAGAGAGAGAGAGAGAGAGAGAGAGAGAGAGAGAGAGAGAGAGAGAGAGTCTGATGAGGGGGATGGTTTATACACGGGACGGGGGGGGGGGGGGGGGGGACTAATGATACGGGAAGGGACCACCGGTAAACGAGGATAGCACCCCCCCCTCCCCATGTTTAAACGCCTCACATTTCGCCAAATTACCCCCCATTAGAGTGATAACCTGTCAATAGTGGGCCGTGAGGGATGGGGAGTGAGAGCGGCCACTGGGGAGGGGGAGAGAGAGAGAGAGAGCATGCAGGCAAAGGGGTAGCAGGCCGCGAGGGCTGGGGAGTGAGAGTGGCCGGTCGGGGAGAGCAGGAAGGCAAAGGGATGAAGGCTGTAGGGTGATGGGGAGGAAGAGTAGCCAGTGTGGGGAGAACAGGAAGACAACTGGTAGAAGGCTGTGGGCGATGGGGTGGAAGAGTTGCCACTGTGGGGAGAGAGAGCAGGAAGGCCATGGGTAGAAGACCATGAGGACTGGGGAGTGAGTGAGTCAGGCTACATGGGGAGAGGGGCAGGGTAAGGAGCAGGTGGAGAAGTTCGGTGTAAGGAAACAACATAAGATTAAGGCAATAGATGAGGACGACTGTATGGGTAAGAAGGTAAAAAGATGAATGCAGGAGGTGAAAAAAGGGCAGCGAAGAAAGACATACGGTAGAGGGATGAATGCAAGGGGAATAGGGGTGAAGGAAGAAGTCAGAACATGAATGTAATTGTAGGAAACAATAGCAATTCCTGGAGGCAACGCGAACGTATAAGGCTACAGCCATGGATGTATCCAAGGCCAGCGGGATATCGAAAGGTCAGGAGGAAGGAAGCCAAGGCTGAGGGACTAGAAGGAAGGGTGGTGGGAAGGGTGGTGGGAAGGGTAAATCCGTGTGTGTGTGTAACAGGAGAAATAATCACAGAAGTGGTAATGAAAAGAAGGGGAGGGGAGGGGGGTTGAAATGGGGGCGAATGGCGACGCCCCTTAGCAATGATAACGAAAGGGAGGAAGAGGGGGAGTCGGAAGGGCGCCAGGGAGGCCAAGGGAAGCTGGTAGGGTGAGGGAGAGGGAGAGAGTTGGGAGACTAATGGAAGGGTGGCTACGTATGGGGAAATGCGCCGCCGTGAATAGTCGCTAATGAAAGGGAAAAGCTGGAATGGTGTATGGAAATGGCCAGGCAGGGTGAGGAGAAGCCTTCACAGCGAAGGAGAACAGACAGGGTGTCGACATTTCAAGGGTGAGGGAGGATTCATGGAATTCATGAAAGGCCGACAGGGTGAATGTCTTAATGGCGAGTCAGGGTGATAAGGATGATGGATAGAAAGGGTGATGGAAGCAGAGAAGGGAAAATGAATATCCACACGAGGCGAGGGGGACGGGAAGGAGAAATCGAAAGACAGGGTGCTGGAAGCAGGAAGACAGGACGCTGGAAGGAGAAAGGCAGGGTGCTGGAAGCAGGGACACAGGGCGCTGGAAGGAGGAAGACAGGGTGCTGGAAGCAGGGAGACAGGAGGCTGGAAGGAGAAAGACAGGGTGCTGGAAGCAAGGACAGGAGGCTGGAAGGAGAAAGACAGGGTGCTGGAAGCAGAGAGAGGACGCTGGAAGGAGAAAGACAGGGTGCTGGAAGCTGGGACACAGGACGCTGGAAGGAGAAAGACAGGGTGCTGGAGGCAGGGAGACAGGAGGCTGGAAAGAGAAGACAGGAGGCTGGAAGCGGAGATGCTGTAAAGATACCGACAGGAAGTTGGCTTTGGGTGATAAGAGGGAGGGATACACATCCCAGGGTGATGGAAGCCGACAGCGTGATGGAGGGAAGTCCACGAGCTTAGCAGGGAGAGGGGGCGAGAGAGAGAGAGAGAGAGAGAGAGAGAGAGAGAGAGAGAGATGAGAGAGAGAGAGAGGAGAGAGAGAGAGAGAGAGAGAGAGAGAGCAGCAGCTTCATCAAGAGCAATAACGACCAAGGACACTCCATGAATTTACTGGTGGGACCAAAAAGGACAGACGGAAAGGATGGGAAAGGGGAAGGAAGAGGAAACCGACACGGGGAAGGGAAACAAGAGCGGGGCGAGAGAGAGAGAGAGAGAGAGAGAGAGAGAGAGAGAGAGAGAGAGAGAGAGAGAGAGAGAGAGAGAGAGAGAGAGAGGTGGTTACAGCCAACTAATGGCGATGGTGAGGGGTGAGGGGAGGTGTGTGTGTTGTCAGGGAGAGGAGAGAGGAGTGTGTTCAGGGCAGACTTCATCACCAGCCACACAGGCTGGCCAGCACACACACGCACGGTGCGGGGAGTCGAACCCCGGACCGTAGTACACTGAGGAGGGAAAGGCCCTGAGATCCACGAGAGAGAGAGAGAGAGAGAGAGAGAGAGAGAGAGAGAGAGAGAGAGAGAGAGAGAGAGAGGGGGGGGGAGGGATGAAGACTGAGTGTAGATCTGTGTTTGGGTGAGAGTATGACAGAAAACGAGAGGAACTGGGTAGGGGATGAGGTGGGTAGGGGGAGGAAGGAAGTGACTGTGGGCGTATGAGAGAAGGGAAGGGAGGGGAGGCCGATGGAAGAGGGAGAGGGGATAGCCACCGAGGGGAGAGAGAGAGAGAGAGAGAGAGAGAGAGAGAGAGAGAGAGAGAGAGAGAGAGAGAGAGAGGAGAGAGAGAGAGAGAGAGAGACGCGACCCGCCAATTGAGGGACATAATTAATGTGACAGACGAATGAGACTCTAATTTGGGCTTTACGCAGAGGCCTACAATAGCAGCGGTGGGCTTGGGGGGGGGGGGATCATGGCAGACCTTTGTGGACAGATAAATGCACACTAACGCCCCCGAACCTTGCCTCATACAATGGGGCCTCCTCCAGCCCCCCCATCTGTACTGACACACTGTTTTTATAATGATGGGGTCGGGGTGGGGAGCAGCACTGGGAGAGTCAGTGAGAGAATGAGTGGAGAGTCTGTGTGTGTGTGTGTGTGTGTGTGTGTGTGTGTGTGTGTGTGTGTGTGTGTGTGTGTGTGTGTGTTTGATAAGGTAATAAATCACTTGCAATCGGATACGGTAATGGGGGACATTTTGGAACAAGGGATGTGATCAGAAATATTGGAGGGAGGGGAAATGTACGAGGAGGAATGAGGGGGGGGGAAACGAGGGAAAGCGATGAGGAAAAGAAGAAAGGAGGAATGAGAAAGAGGGGAAAGAAGAGGAGGAGGAGGAGGAGGAGGAGGAGGAACGAGGAAGAGAGGGGGAAGAAGAAGAGGAGGAGGAGGAGGAGAACGAATGAGGAGGAGGAGAAGGAGGAATGAGGAAGGCTTCCACACGAAGCTGCCTCGCTAAATCAATCACTACAATCTCCTCCCACTACCCTCACCATCCTGGCGTCACCCTCACCATCCTGGCGTCACCCTCACCATCCCGGCGTCACCCTCACCATCCTGGCGTCACCCTCACCATCCTGGCGTCACCCTCACCATCCTGGCGTCACCCTCACCATCCCGGCGTCACCCTCACCATCCTGGCGTCACCCTCACCATCCTGGCGTCACCCTCACCATCCCGGCGTCACCCTCACCATCCTGGCGTCACCCTCACTCCTAATATCCACTTAGACAAACCCCCTGGCGGATAATCCTGGCAGCGAGCGCACACATTACCACTGAAATATCTCATCTTATTAAAGTCCCCAGCGACTTGATCTGCGCAGCCAGCGGCTCCACGCACCCCCCGGCGCAACGTCACACACACACCACACACACACACACACACACACACACACACACATGAATCACGTACACATTTCAGAAAAATCTAAGTACTTAAGGTCAGAATGTCATGTTAAATGATCGTAGTCACTTGACCTTCACAAACCAGAGTTAACCGACTGTCTCGGGCCACTCAGTGGAGTATTTGCAGTCAACTACTCAAAAGCCCTATTGTATGATCCTTAAATCACCCCCTTTGGTGATCTGGCTGTCAACCTCGCCAGCTGACTGGTTCCGTCAGCAGGCTGGCTGACGGCGTCTCCCGTGTCAGCTGACGACGGTGTTAAGAGACAGGAGAGTAGCAAGACGACCGACCCCGTCCGTACTGAACTCCGGGCTTCGTCAGCCTACTGTCCCCGCTCGTCTTGAAACCCAAGTCATCGACCAACTTATTACCAATGATTTCAGCCTCCATGCCTTCATCTCCCTTCTCCATCCATATTCTTTCACTTCAAGCACCCTCCTCCTCCACCTCCCATCTTCATCACCTTCCACCTACCTTCCCATCCTCTTTCTCACGCCCCTTCCATCACCTGGCCTTCCGCATTTGCCTCCGCCCCCAAGTACCTACCTGGTCCCACCTCCTGGGTCAGAATCACCAGACAGGGATCATCGCTCAAACATACTCACCTGAGTCTCACTTGATGAATCCACGTAACCAGCTTTACGTACCTGTAAATACAGAAAATATCATTAACACAGAGTCAAGACACTGTCACGCACCACACACACACAACACACACACACACACACACACACACACACAACATACAATGAATAAAGACAGAATAGAAAATACGAACAGCTCAATAAGCATAATAAAAATAACATGACAATGTTAACGTAAGACATTGTCTAAATATGTACTTTTAAACAGGAGGAAAAAACTATGGGTAACTTGAGGCTCTTATGAGCCTATAAAGCATCAATCATTTGGCTTTAAAATCATACGTTACACAACTATAAGCAAGTTGAACTGAATAAAATAGATATCAACTTGTTCTACACTTATGATCACTTCTCTTGAGTTCGGATCTCAGGCAAACCTTCGTTATACCAAGGAAGATGTTCAACTATTTCTATTTGGAGGAGGAGGAGGGAGGAGCCATGCCAGATGACAGATAGGAGGGACCTGTAGACACAATTCTCAGAAAATGGATCACCGAAAGAACCGTCCATGTGACGTTTGGTTTAAATTGACTCAGTGGTCGCAGGCAAGACTGAAATGCGATATTTTGACATGAGGCCCAATTTGAGGAAATGGAAAAAAAGAAAATAAAGATTTTACAGACAGATTTGTTTAACATATGTCAAAGGCCTTACAGTTATGTAGATATCATTCATAACATATATTAAAGGCCTTATAGTTATGTACATATTATTCACTTTTGAGGAAATTCTGACTTAAAGATGTTCTGGCCATCTGAATAAATTCGTTTTAGTGACAGTGGTGACTTTGGATTGTGTCCGGGGTTAACAGTCGTAGTTCTGAGAAGGTCTGGCTCAAACTGACCACGGTAGTTTCAGCCGAGGTGACCGAAATGTGAAAAGTTACCTGAGGAACGATGGGCAAAGACGGAGGATTTAGGGGGGCCCGAGTGGGGCAAAGGCTCTTATTACTCTTCACCAGAGGGGCGAATATACCTTATATAACTTTAAACATCGATGTGACACGCGATAATGACCCCACAGAATAGAGGGAGGGAATCTACCACCAAGTCTAGACACACTCCTCACGGAGCTCCAAGGTTCGAACCCTGAGATGGCCTTCTTCAGGACATCCAGCTCCTCGTGCCATCCTAGAGAAAAAAAAAAGGTTTCCTACAGGCACGACAGGGATGGAGGACTTTGAAACTGGTGCCAGTGACGTCAAAAGTTCCAGGAAGGAGAGTATGGTTACCAGTGTGCAAATCCCGGGCCCAGTATTGATCAGAGCTCCGCCTGGAACCCTCAAAACCTTTATAAACATATCAGGGAATTAAGGGCAAAGAAATCATCTACAATAATTGAGGCTGAATTCCTTCGAAGTGATGGCTTCGTAGACCTGCAGGATGCGGCCCCCAACAGTTTAAATGAGCCGAGGATCAACACGACACATCGGTCCAAGCAATTGCGACAGAAACCACTTCGAAACCATCAATAAAGAAACCACTTCGAAACCATCGACAACAGGGGGGAAACCATGGCCGACATTACTATCCTCACTGCATTCCATTCTCCCCCGCCTCACGTCCATCTACTCCTTCTCCCACACAATCATCTCCTCAATCAGTCTATCCAGGATGGGACCCCGGGAACGAGGCGGAAGCCCGCGGATTAAACAACGTGGGTTCCTCACTAGTCCAGCACACAGCCTCTGGACTCCCGGCGGAGGGGAGACGTGTCAAGTACCTGTTTGTCCGCTACATGTCCCAAACGAGAAGAAGACGAAGAAGAAGAAGAAGAAGAAGAAGAAGAAGAAGAAAAGAAAAGAGAAAAAGAGGAGGATGAAACAACAGATGAAGAAGAAGAAAAGAGAGAGGAGGAGGAGGAGGAGAAAAAGGTGAGAGTGGATAAGGAGTGAACAGATATACGAATGGAAGATGGAAGATAGGGAGAGAGGGAGCTTTATAAGGGAGGGGAAAGGGAGAAGTAAGGTGGAATGGAATAAAGAAAGGGAAAATAAGGTATGGAACAGTTATGGAAAGGGGAATAAAATATGAGAGAGGTAGAAAGAGTGAATGAAAGTGAAGAAGAAGACTCGAGAAGAGGGGAGACAATAGGAATGTGTGTGAGGTGAGAGGTGTAACGCGGTGGAGAGAGAGAGAGAGAGAGAGAGAGAGAGAGAGAGAGAGAGAGAGAGAGAGAGAGAGAGAGAGAGGAGGAGGGGGGGGGGATGGGGGTCCTGTAATCTGGTGGGAGAGACTGTGACGGGAGAGAGAGAGAGAGAGAGAGAGGGAGAGTGTGAGTGGTGGGGAGAGGACAGGCCGAACCATTATCACGGCCAAGAGGGGGAGGAATCGCCCTGGCCACGACTGTCTGTCTCCCCGCGGTGAGGCAAACTTCCAAGAGCTCCCCCCCGCACACACACACACTGGACGGACCAAAGTGGAGGAGAGAGAGAGGAGAGAGAGAGAGGAGAGAGAGAGAGAGAGAGAGAGAGAGAGAGAGAGAGAGAGAGAGAGAGAGAGACTTTTTTGGGGGGGACATAGGTCCTGACACCGCCACACACACACACACCATCTCAAACACTCTACACACACACACCACCACACACACACACACACACACATACGCCAGGCCTGGCTGGAGGTCCTCGCTCCTTTACCGCGGGTCGCCGCTGAATAATTACTGTAAACCTGGGTGTGCCGAGTGTGCCAGCACAAACCCATTTCACTTGTTGCAAAGCGCCAGGCCCGACATGTACTTCACCTCTTTTACCGCGTCACAAATCACAATAAATGAACCCCACAGTAAAAGAGGAAATCTTCATAAAACGCGAATCATAGCGTTCATTAAATGATAATCATTCCACGCGTCACACGGTGCCAAAACGACAAAGACTTCGAGACCAGAGAAATCACGACGCAGCGCACAACACACATACATATATTTTCCCCCCAGCGAACCAACACGACAGCGAACGTAAAACTTTATGATATCAGCGCATATTTTTCTGACGACCCAACCCCGGACGATCTAGACCCAAATGACCAGCAGCGGACCGGACACCGAGTCTGGCTGTCTGCCTTCAGGAGGACAGCGAACACGCCAAGACGTCCAGATCTGACGCACTGATAAAAATGTCAAACCAACGACAAAAGGGCGACACTAAGACACAGCACGGCAAGTGGGGGAGGAGGAGGAGGAGGAGGAGGGCAGAAACGACCAGCTGTGAGAGGTGCGTGTACCGAGACCACAGCACACGGCAGCAGGACCCACCTCCGTCCAGCAAGAGATACGTCTACTGCGACACAGCACGACGGGCGGAACGACGTGCTGTGGCAGGCACGTACGCAGCGACGCAGCAGAAGACCAAGAAACGACCTCCTGTAGAGGCACGTTGCGACAGCACGACAGGAACGACGGCCTCCCGTGGCAGCTACGTGTACTAAGACACGACCCGGCAGCAAGAAGGACCTCATGTTAAGACGTTAAAGTCGATATATGACTGACCTACAACGTGGTAATGACACACACACACACACACACACACACACACACACACACACACACACACACACACACACACCACACCAGGCAGACGACAGAGCAACATGATTTCACGACCGGCCCAGAAAACAAAAAATATATTCAATTTGCGAACGTAGAAAAAAAAAAAAAAACACCGCAGGAAGAACAACGCCAAAAATAAACTCTGACATACGAAACAACACATCATGATAAGAACAACTTCACCGATTGTAAATCTGGCAAATGATAAGGCTCTGTGCAGCAAAGTCTGGGTGAGTGTGGCGGCCGTGTGAGTTAGTGAAGAGTGAGCGGGTGTGTGTGTGTGTGTGTTACCCAGACTACACGGTGAAGGTGGTTCCTGGTCTTTCGATACGAAGCTGCAGCAAGTACAGCCCTTGAGGGAGCTGCATGAATTACAGCTGGAGTTACAGCTGTATTACGCCAGGTGGACCCGTGGTAACCTCATTGCGACGCTGGCGTAAGATGGGAGGAGACTGAGTCTAACAAAAATGGTGAGGGAAGGCTGCTACTACTACTACTACTACTACTACTGGGCTCTTGTGGTATGACGAATGAGGAAGGGTGATGGAGGGAGCCTTGGAAACTTCATGACAGTATCCGTGAAACGACACATTGTGTGCAAGGCTATAGTGGAGAATACATACACAGGACACCCACTACTATAACACGTACTGGTCAGTGTGGGCACACTGAAGACCCATACGTCCACCACTTCGCCACAACCCCTCCCACAACACCACCATCACCATCAAGACGACGACCATCTCGAAAAAGGCTCACAGCTTTTTCAACCCACAAGAAAATGACACGAATACAACCGAAGACGAGTCGTCCCTTTCATCTCCCTCTATCTCCCTATGCTTCCTGAAGGAGGAAGAGGGTAAGGACATGGGAAAGAACTTCCTTCAGAATCTTAAGGGCCTCCTCCTCCTCCTCCACCTCCTCTGTGGTGCCCCCCTGAAACGTCCGGATGGCCTTTCCTGAGGCTTTTAATGTGACGCCAAGAGTCCATCAAGCTGGTCTCTGCCCCGGCCTCTGACCTCCTCCTCCTCCTCTCCTCTCGCCGCAGGGAGGAGAGGAGGTGGTGGCCCAGATAGAGAGATAAGCCCAGGGGAGTTACGACTAAAAGGTGACACTGATAAGCGATCGGTGGAGCCACAAACCCCAAGATATACAACACAGGACCAGCCCTTCCCAGGAATACCCAGGGGCAATCCCAGGGCTAACTTTCCCAAGACATTCCCAGGATTGACCTTCCCAGGACAACCTGGAACAATCCCAGAACTAAATGCGCCTGGACAACTCACACTTCCAGGACAACCCTAGACTCACATTTCCAGGACACGACCCTCCGGAGTAAATGGAAATACATGAGATATAATGATAAAAGATACGAAAGGGACATGAGATATGGGAAGGGCGTCTGGTTTACTGGATGGAGGAGGTACAGCAGTGTGGAATGGTGCCTGGTTTAATGGTTTACTGGATGGAGGAGGTACAGCAGTGTGGAATGGTGCCTGGTTTAATGGTTTACTGGATGGAGGAGGTACAGGAGTGTGAGGTGGAGGGACTACAGGGCAATATGGTACCGGTGGAACGTTGATGGTGAGCATTTGTGTGGGGGGGGGAGGGGGCGACTGTGTGAAAGAGGGACCAGGTGGAGTTCATGTGAAGGAGAAACGGTGGAGGATGAGAGGAGGGTCAAAAGGAGCTACTGTGTGGTAGGGGTGAGGAAACATGTGGAGTTGATGTGGAGAGGACACGGTTGAAGGTGGAAGAAGAAGTACAGGTCAGGTTTAAGTGGAGGTGGCTGAAGCGGAGTAGGTGGGATAGGTGGGTGAGACATAATAGGTGGTTGAAGTGGAGTGTGCTAGTTAGAAGGGGAGGGTGGCTGGTGTGGAAGAAGTGGATGATGAGGAGATCGTGGCGAAGTCAGTGGCGGGACGATAAACCAAAAATCCTGCTCTCGTTTCCGCTAGGCTTGTCCCCCCCCCCCCCCCACGCCATCCCTCCCCTCCTCCCGACCGTACACACACACACACACACACACACACACACACCTCATAATTGGCTACCTTTACCCTGCATGATCGAGCGCCAGGTAGTCTCCTCGACCCTGAACACCCCCCCCCCCCACTCCCCAGCCACTCCCCCAACCCCCCTCCAATTACCTCAACACTCCCCCCTTCCCCCACCCCTCTCCCCTCACCCTCGTGTCCGTTCCACCGTCGCTTATATGACCAAATTAGTTCTTTGTGCAACACAAAACTTGAGAAGTTGGGGAGGAGGGGGGAAAGATAAAGATTTTTCTGTCTAAATACTGAACCCTCAACCTCCCCAGTTATGGAGCCACTGTGCAACATTCTCTTTAACAACAGTAATGCTGCATGCAACAAGGATAATGCACAGATGATATTGCAGTATACAGCTTCAGGGACATGTCATAATACAGCTGTTTGATGCAATAATAATAAAGCAGCAGTCAAATAAAATGATAGATTCATAATGTGGCTAAATACGACTGACATACGATCATTTAGCTGCACACGACTTAAATGATAAGTATATATTAAAGCTGCATAGAACATATAATACAGCAGTATACAATAATGTATGATACAGCTGCATACGATTTTAATAGTATATAATGCAAGTGAGGATGACTATCTCTGATATATACAACTTTATATGACTAAATCAATAGAGAAAAATATCTGCATATGACTATGATAATATAAAACAAGGAACAAAAGATATATTCCAGACAATGTATTCGATAACAATGCTTCAAAGCCATATATAAATGTACCTGAAATGGCGAGATATATATATATATATATATATATATTATATATATATATATATATATATATTATTATATATATATATATATATATATAAAATGTCTGTGTGTTGTGTTGTGTTTGCGTTGTGTTGTGTTGTGTTGTGTGTGTGTCCGCAACGCAAAATAATACAGGAAATATGATACAAGTACTGAAAGCTTTGCCTCACTCTCACCATGGTAGCTCACTCTCACAGCTCCCGACCATCCTATGGTACCTAACCCCCCCCCAGTCATCTCACTATCACACTGTACCCCCAACCATCCTACCCCCCCCCTCTACAGCACCAACCCCAACCATCCTACCTCCCTAAAGCACACACCCCAACCATCCTACCCCCTACAGCACCAGCCCCAACCATCCTACCTCCCTAAAGCACACCCCCCAACCATCCAACCCCCACACAGCACCAACCCCAACCATCCTACCCCCACACAGCACCCCCCACAGCCATCCTACCCCCACACAGCACCCCCTACAACCATCCTACCCCCACACAGCACCCCCACAAACCATTCCTACCCCACACAGCACCCCTAAACCATCGTACCCCTACAGCACCCCCACAACCATCGTACCCCCACAACCATCCACCCCCCCTACAGCACCCCACAACCATCCTACCCCCACACAGCACCCCCACAACATCGTACCCCCCACAACCATCCTACCCCCACACAGCACCCCCACAACCATCGTACCCCCCACAGAGCACCCCCACAACCATCCTACCCCCCTACAGCACCCCACAACCATCGGACCCCCAACAGCACCTCCCACAACCATCGGACCCCCCCTACAGCACGCCCCCATCACCACCCTCACCCCCCCCCTACAAGCACCCCCTAAACCCTCCCCCTACAGCACCCTGCCTGACGGGCATGAAGGGCATCGCAGTGTCCTGGGGGATGAGGATCAAGCCCCTGGTCATCATACGGCCGCAGATGTCCTGGACGATTACCGGCAGCATCCTTCAGGGAGGAGTGTCCCACGGCAGTCCTACGGGGTGTCCCGGGGAACCAAGGACCCACTTGGGGGTGGACACCCCCCCTTCCCCTGGCCCATCCTTCCAGCCGGTTGCAGGGGAGCTGGGGATGGAGGGACGGGGGATGGAGTTCCCGTCCTTCTCTCCTCTAGTCATTAAGACGAAATCTGCCTGCAGCACTGCATTGAACAACCCAACCCCCCAGGAAAAAAGGATGACCCTTACGACACTCTGGTCGAAAGACTACTTTCCAGAACAGCTTCCAGTTCAGAGAAACACCACACTTCCAAGAGCAGCCACCATCATCAACCACCTTCCAACCCCAACCCCCCTTATTCCAGCACCACAACCCCCTCAACCCCGCCCCCCTCCACAACCAGCACCACAACCTCCTCAACCCCGCCCCCCTCCACAACCAGCAGGGTGAACTACTTCCCCCCTCCCCCACCAAGAGATAACAGACACGATCAGGGGCCAAACGCCTATATCGCGAAAAAAAAGGGCCCCCCCCCCCTTACCCCCCCCCCATTTTTTTTTTCTTCTTTCCCGCGAGACAAAAAACCTTCCCAAATTTTTGCATCCCGATTAGCCTTTGGCCCGGGGGGAGGACCTTCCCCACCGCTGGAGGTGCAGTCCAAAGGGCCCGGGGAAAAGGGGTACGTTACATGCTCCCCAAAAGGGACAAAATTCCCCCTAATCTCCATCTAATCCCAGGGCCCTTTGGGCCCCCGAGGTTTGCACGGGAAAGGAAAAAGAGGAAACCAAAACCGGCCGGCCAAGGGGCTTTGGTTTTTTGGGAAAAACCCCCAGTAAATGAGAGAGAGAGGGGAGAGAAGGAGAGGAGGAGAGGGGAGAGAGGGAGAAGAGGAGAGAGATTTGGGGGGAGGAGATGAGGGGAGAGAGAGGAGAGAGGAGGAGCCTTTGTCGGGTCGCCCTCGGTGGGGGAAAAGGGCCCTGTGACCTTTTTTTTGGGGGGAAAAAGGAACCCCGTCCTCCCCGGGCACTCCCGGGGGGCGGGGGCCCTTGTCCCTTAAAACGCCCGCAAAACAAAACGCTTTGGGAAAAAATCCCCGGGGAAAGGGGTGGATAAACAGAGCGGGTTTCCCCCAGCCGGTGGAAAAATGAAAAGGGTGCGAAGTTCCCACCCCCCTGGGGGGGGCCCGAGCCCGGGGAAGGGCCCGGGGGGTTAGAAGGAACAGGCTAAAAACCTGGGGTGGTTAGACGGACACAGGCTAACAGACCTGGGGTGGTTAGACGAACACAGGCTAACAGACCTGGGGTGGTTAGACGAACACAGGCTAACAGACCTGGGGTGGTTAGACGAACACAAGCTAACAAACCTGGGGTGGTTAGACGAACACAAGGGTAACAGACCCGGGGGGGTTAGACGAACAAGGGTAAAGACCCGGGGGGAGAAAAGGTAAAAACCTGGGGGGAGACAACACAAAACCCGGGGTGGTTGACCACCAAAGACCGGGGGAAAAAGGTAAAGGGGGGGTTAAGGGCAAAAACCGGGGGGAGACAACAAGGGTGGTGGGGGGTTTAGGGGGAAACGGAAAAACCCCTGGGGGGAAAACAAAACAGTGGGGGGTTAAAACACACGGGCAACCCGGAAATTTTTTTAATTTCCCTCCACCAAAAAACTTTTTTTTAATCTTTCAAAAGACATTTATAAACTAAACACTTTTGACCTCGCCCCACCACGCCAAGATGGAAAAAATTTTGGGGAAAACCTAGTTTTTTTCTTTCTTTTTTTTCTTCTCTCTCTCTCTATCTCTCCCAACACTAATCTTTACACTCGGTCACCGAATTACTGAATTCAGTTCGACTTCGCCCGGGAGAGTCTGGACGATTCCGCCGGGGTCTAACATCACCTCCTCCCATCTTGAAATTAGGTTTGGAGGAGAACGGATTCTCATTCCTTTTATCTACCAAATATTTGTAGTATTCGCACCGGTTTATTTCACTTCCGATATTCATCAGCGCGCAATTAAAAAAATCCATTAAAAACACAAATTCATAAATACCAGCTCTGGACACGGGTAAATGCAAAATGTCATGTCAATCTGGCTTACAGTGAAGACAAGCGTGTTAATTAGCGGTTAGTTATGTATTTAACAATGCCCGGATTTTCATTTAGCAAAAGAAAAGTCAATACTTTAAAGGAGGAGAAACAAATTTTCTTTTTAAATTCATGAAGTTTCGAACCAAGGTCCTCTCCTATGGCCTGTCGATTTCCATGCCGATCGACTGAAAAAAAGGGGGGGTAAAGAAATGACGCAGTCGTTGTATATAACTGTTGGAAAAAAAAAAAAACATATACACAGGAAAAAATATTGTATCACTTCGGTGCGGGACATGATAGAGTTACGCATGAAGAGAAATGGATAGGCAGGTGAAGGGAAGGAAAGGACAGAACATGTGTGAAAGACTGTAAACGAGAGAGAAAAAAATATACAGACGGGATGGGGGTGGTGTGCCAACATGGATAGCTCCAGTTGCAGTCGAGGAGTCCGTGTGGATAGACCCTATCCGTCATCCACAATGAGGAACAACTCGCCCCATGCGACCCACGTAGCACATTGGATAGGTATGTGATGGGACGAGGCAGAACACACGCGTAAGCAATGAAACATATGGACAGGACTGGAGGCAGGGACTGGACAGGACTGGAGGCAGGGACATGCATATTTGGATAGCTCTCGATCACAGCCGAGGGGCCCATGTGGATAGGCGCCATCCTCAATGAGGAACACCGAGCCCCATACGACCCACGTAACACACACGGTGGTAGAGGAAGGAAGGAGCGGGAGAGACATGATCGGCTGCGTAACATGACCCCAGCACCACCACAGACGCCCTAGTGGACTAACTGGTGCCCCGACGCCAGGATCTGCGCGGCCCGTGTCCACAGGAGGCGCCCAGGACACTACAGTGGTGAGGGAGGGTCGGGGAGGAGGAGGAGGAGGAGGGAACGAGGGTAGGTGTCCATGGAGGGAAGGAGGGAGAGAGGATCGGGTCGCTCTGAGAGGAAGATAGATGGAGGAAGGTGGGATTAAAGATGATTGAGGGGGGAAAGAGGAATACCACAGGGATGGGAGGGAAAGGACAAAGGAAGGGAGGGATGGCTGAGGGAAGGTCTAACAGATGGAACCTTAGTGGTGGAGACAATATGGAAGATGTTGAAAAGGTATATACGTGACAAAATATACCAAAATATGACAGCAAGAAGGGAAGGAGATATCAGCCCGGACTCAAAGAGGATAAAGTCAACGAAGGTCAAAACGTCAATAGACTGGAGAAAGGTCAAGAGAGGTTAATGACAGGAGAGAGCCAGTCAGAAGTGGACGATAACCGGAGGAAACAACGAAGGATATGAAAACTCACAACGAATGATCGTACAACTCTCAGGAGATGGCCAAGTCTTGAGAAACTCAATCAAAATATACCACTTACCGAACTCAGAACTCGATCCAATGACAAGATTCCCCAGTAAAATATAAGCCCCAGCCTTCCCCCTCAGCTAAACAGGAGACAAACGTTAGATGACAATCACAAATCTCTACTTCCACCAAAGTAAACCATGAGTTTCTGTTCTCTTCCACTAACACAAACAGCCTCATCAGGGCCTAATGGAGGTCTGCTGCTGTTTGGGTTCACTTGTATAAAGACAGCTTGATTCGTCCTCATGGAAGAACGAAGAAAAAAAAGCTCAAATCCTTCAACTGCCGACGCCTGAGGAAAAGGTCTTATAAAATACATTGACTGATAACTGAAACCATAATCTGCCGCGCCAACAGAATAAGAGACTACAATGTTAGAACACAAAACACGATAGTATATCCTGTTTAGAATATAGTTAGAAAAAAAAAAAAAAACTACCTCAGAAAATGCTGAGGTCTTGGGATAAAGGCTGAGCAAGTAGGAGGAGGAAGAGGAGGAGAGAAGAAACATGAGGAGAGGAGGGGATGAGGAGATCTATTTTGTGAGGGAAACCCACATGGCCAGCGGGCCGCCCCATCGCCTTGGACATCACACACCGCAATTTGTAAACAATGTCTTTTCAGCAACCACAAAGGAAATTAGTATCTCAAGATCTCAGGCAGTGAACAGACCACTTCAAGCAACGTGGATACATCACAGTGCTCGAGGGAGAGGCTTCCTACACATACCTAAAACACGAAACTACAACGAACATTCCTGAACCGACCTCACAAAACTGGAATGCGGGGGAGAGGAACAGAAATGTTTTGGTATATGTGGGGTGAAGAGCGTCACCACAGGTAGGTCTGACAGCCACGGACCAGGGTACTCCCCATACCAGACGACCACCAGCTTTCAGTTAAAACAAAACTATTTTCGGCCAAGTGTTAATAGACGAACTTTCTGCGCGAGTGTGGGTGAAGGGCACATAGCAGGGGGTAGGTAGAGGCAAGCACAGAGCGTACAGTGGGTACAGCAGCGTGTGAGTGAAGGGCACATAGCAAGGTGCACGTGGAAACAAGCACAAAACGTACAGTGAATAAGGTACAGTGACATAATCACTGTGTTACAGCAAGTTCGAAGACGGGAGTTCTAGAACTGATGCCCGTATGTGGACTCTGTCATCCTTGGTCCAATGTGTGGCTGAACATGATGTATGAACATTTCTCTTGATTGGTGACTGAAGGGACGAGTTGAAGGCCATGGGTCGGGGTATGTTGGAGGGTTCTTGGTGCTGTTGACTGAGAAGGTGACGGTTCAAGAATACGGGAAGGGGTGTGTTGGGGAGTTTTTGGAGGGGTCTTTGGGGGGGTTTTGGGGGTACCTGATAATGATCTAAGGGAAGAGAAGTCAGAATACAGGGGAGAAAACTGGGGTGATAACCGACCCTAGGGTTATACCCTAGGTGCTTCACGGCTAATCATTCCGGACTTCCAATTCTCCTTCACTTCAATGTACGCAACTGGTCATGAGCAAATGCAGATGATGCAAACCTAAATGGTCTTCCTGTTTCTTGAGTGAAAGTTACAACATCACTGCTGCATTACCCAGGTCTGATCATCAGGGCCCAGTGCATGCCAGAGCACGAAGGCGCTATATTTTCTAGAAACAGACACAAAAATGATAACATGTGCCGATGACTGGAAGAAGAAGGTGTCTATTAGTCCGGAGATGATCCATCGCGCGCACGGGACGGAAGCAACATTCTAATTAATATCAATGAATATCTGACCCTCACCAGCTAGAAAATGTCAATATACACCACGCCCTCGACATGCGGATGTAGCCAGACAACTACACAAGACCTGGAGACATAGACATTATGACGAAGAGACACAGATATCAATACTTGGGAGCCACACACATTACAAGGCAGTGAACACCAGGACCTTAAAACCCAGATATTACCTGGCAATTACTCTTAGACCTGAAGACACAGATTTTGCCTGGCAATTACACTTAGACCTGAAGACACAGATATTACCTGGCAATGTACATCAAGTCCTGAGTGACACAGATACTCCCAGGGCTCCTGAGGGTCTACAACCACAGGTCATACCGTCATTACTCTTTGTGGAACTTGATGCGTAACTCAGTCACTGATGCCCAGTTCCTGGACCGTCTACAAGCTCTGTATCCTCTACTGCGCCGCCACGGCCCGCAGGATGGACAGGAGAGCACCATATACCTCGCAGCTCTTGCTCCTAGAGCCAATCAGTCAACAGAAACCTAAACACCACTACCATCTATGCAAACTTCAAAAAAATAAAAAAAAAGAGAAAAAAACCCTAACGCAGCTGAACCGCAAGAAAACGAACACGAAGCATTACGAAACATTGACTTAAGTGGCAAGTTGAAAAAGGTGTTTGAAGGAGTTAAAAGACGAACACGACGAAATACACAGACTTGGACAATTCACAGAACTCAGGACGGATCAAATTAATGGCTGACCGATTCCTGTCTTCAACATCTGCTGGGACACGATGATAAGAACCTTGAAAAATATACTATCCGTCAAGGAACGGTAAAAAATATATACATAAATAAATATATGAAAGACATCTGGGGTTATTTACAAAGACATGGGCAATGCCACTAACGTATGTGGTCATGCAGGGATGAATTCTGAAACAGGGACATGTGGAGCTACATGACAATTCAGGATGTGGGAAGTTTTAATTTTCACCATAGATTCCCAGCCGCTGATACCCAATGGAAATCCAGTGACCACATATTCAAAAGCTAAATCGACAATACCCAATTTTTTCTCTTTCCTCCATATCTGCCAGATGCTGCCATACATAGACACATTGATCACCCTCTCCAGCTGACACGAGGTCAGTATGGATACGTTATCGAGAAGGGACGCAGGGAACCTCCACACGCCTTAACAGAACCAACCAATGGGTTCCAGACAGTAACATTGTCGTCTATGGGGAGAAAAAAAAATCAACTCCAGTACAGAAGAAACAAAGAAAGTCGCCCCAAACCATTTTTTTTTCAGGGGCAAGGTTAAGTTAGATCTAATTAGGTTTGATTAGTTCTAAAACTAACTTAATCTAGTCTAATCTCACCTAATCTAACTCAGCCTAGAAAAACGCGACGAAAGAGGCGCTCCTTCAGGTAAATCCAATCCAATTATACTGAAAGGCACACGAAAACGAAGGTTATCATAACGTGACAGTAATAATGCTGTATGACCTGACCTATGATGCTTTAGAGATGTGCGAGTAATGATACTTCATGATCTGGCCTTAAACACACACACACACACACACACACACACACACACACACACACACACCAAAGTGCTTGTCGAACCTGCAACAAATAATGTGAGGTTGGGGACTGAGAACTCTTAAAAACGAGACAAAGCAAAATAACCAGGACCCTTACTCAAACTAGTCTATCTCTTCCCCCGACAGCACTGCTGCTTGTGGGAGGCGATGGTGATGCTAGCCAGGGAACTGAGAACTCCCAAGACGAGACAAGCAAGAGAAATGACGACCCCATTCGAAGTATCTCATACCCCCATCCCACCGGGATACTCCTGTGGGATACGACTGAACACACACACACACACACACACACACACACATACGCGCGCGCTACCTGTCCTTACATTTACCTTGCGCTAAAGAGCCATCCAACCTTCACCTCAGCCCGTGACTAAGTACCCCCTCGTATGGCCTGATCGACTTGCCTGTTTGGTGCCGGAGCTCTGCCGTTTATTATACGTCGTCCAGCATGGCCGGTCTGGTCCGTCCCTCCAGAGGAGGCTGTCTAGTTCCTTCTTAAGACCTCGGGGTTGTGTCCACAGGTGTTCCTCATGTGTAGCTGGGGCTGGTTAGAAACTATGCATCCTAGATATTTAACTCCACAATCCTTAATAGTAGTTAGCAGCATTTAGGCCCTACGGTGCATTCATTACACATTTTTTTCTCCCTTATCCAGTTCGTCAATTTAGTAAAGGAGTTATCCGCTTGAGGAAGTTAAAGCGAGCGAGCCTTATCTCTTACAAGTCCGCTTTTTTTATGGGTACAGTTTTCAAGCTTTTATCCCCGTGTGTGGCGCAATAATCCACCTGTTTTACCGAATGTGATGCGGGCAGTAAAAGGAGGAGGAACGCTTCGTGTCTGCCAGCCCTGCAGGTTCCTCCGGAGCCCCGTGTGTGTGTGTGTGTGTGTGTGTGTGTGATTACAAAGTCATACACGAACTACGGACAGACTGCTGAGCAGTGTTCTGACATATGTTCGCCACTGTAATTCTTTATCATGGTTGGTTGATCATTCGGACCATCAATTCTTATCAACTAATTTCATATCTGTATTTGACTGTGATCTCCAGCAAGTGTTACTGCATGCATTCATCTGGGCGGATGCTGTGAGGTTCTCTTCATTTCACACTTATTCGATAAAAAAAAGTGTTTTAAAAAGAAATGGCCTTAAAATTGTTGCTATAGAAAATGGCCTACAAACTGTTACTTTAAAAAAAATGGCCTAGAAACTGAACTGTTATTCTAAGAAGTAAATGGCCTAAAAATTACGGTATTTTTGAAAAGAAATGGCCCAAAAATTGTCAGTTCTGAAAATAGGTGACCTAAAATTACGTTATCTTTGATAGAAAAGGCCTAAAATCGAGTAACCTTTGAAAAAACAAGTCCTCAAAATCAAGTCACGGTCGAAATGAAAATAGCCAAGAAAAAAAGTGACGCCTAAAACGGAGGTTTGATATTTACGTTACGTGGTCCATGACGTTAACAGGCTGGTCCCTAAACCCCACAAAACAGACCCCCGTTACTAAGCTGGAGGTACCAAGTGGTCCATGAAGTAACAGGCTGGTCACTGCACTGCACAACAGACCCCAGTCACCAAGGGTGGAGGAAGGAAGACGTAAAGGGGTGGGAATTCGAGAACAGAGAGGGAGGCGGGCAAGGGTGACGACAAGAATTTTAATAACAGTGATGAGGGAGCGTGCTGGGCCGACCCCAGGCTGGAGCACTAGGCCAGAGGGCGTTCCGGGACCGCTACGTCGTCATCCACCCAAATATTACTATGCTGGTCCAGACCACCACCGCCGCCGCTCCTCCTCCTCCGCCTCCCGCAGAAATGTGCCGCAGTTGTGGTTGGTGCTGGTGCCGCAGCCGCCGCTAGCGGCTATGACGAAGCTCTGAGTCACCAAACACGTACATCCCTTTCTTGCCATCATGGTGGCGGGGGCCACGTCGCCCGATCTATGGCTCCGGTCGCAGATCGGAATTTTCCCGCGCCACTGCGGCATTCTGTTGCTGTCGAGTTCTCGCTGATTGCAGCTTCTCAGCGTTGCGGATGGATGGGGGGTGTCGTCCCTCACTCCGGCCCTGTCTGTGATCCAGGACACGAAACTGTAATTTGCTCTTCATCGACGTCTGGTGTCGGGAGGCGAGGCATCAGTTCCCGCCAGGGCGAGGCGGGGGGGCGCAGCATCTACATCTGTCTTGATCTGATGCATCCCCGAATCAGTCCACAGAGGAGCTACGTGTGTGTGTGTGTGTGTGTTGTGTGTGTGTGTGTGTGTGTGTGGGTGTGTGTGTTATGGGAACAGAATTTTACACTCGTATTGTCCCGTCTCTTAACCTCGTACATATGTACAGACAGACAAACAGACAGACACTCACACACACACACACGTCTGAATTAGGTGCCCATTTATCGACCAACGCCCCTCGAGGGGATGATGAACACCCGGGTTGGGTGTGGGCCGACTGCCGCGCCTCGGATTCCTACCCATGCAGGTCTGGGTTGGCGGTCCGTGATGACTCGCGACTTTGTGTACACCAGTTTTCCATCACCTGGACATTGCGTCGAAGTTCCAGTAGTTTTTCCAGTGAATGTCTTGGTCTATACGAAAGCGACCAGAGAGGTGGGTACGTCATCACAATCTTCCTCTGCATCAAGTTATCTTGCTATTAGTCTATTTCAAAGTGTTCCCGAGCATCAGTTATCTTGCTCTCAGTCTGAAGCGTTCCCTGCACGCATCAGTTATCTTGCTATCGATTGAATATCTTCCACTACATCAGGTTATCTTGCTATCAAGTAAAAGTCTTCCACTGCATCAGGTTATCTTGCTATCAGTACAGAACCTTTCCACCTCTATGTGGTCATTTTGGACCATGTTTAAGATCTTCACCTGCATCACAAGCAACACTCCAGTCATATATACATATGTATATTCTATATCATGTTAGCCGAGGTGGCACGGGCAACTGAGGCCCTGATCAAGGCCATCCCATTACATTTACACCGCCTTGACACATCACCTTTCCCTAAACTGTCCTTATTCCTCCAAACTGCAAGTGACCCACTTGTGATTATTTCACCAACTCGAGCGTTAGTTTCGAGACACGGCCAAATCTCCCCCCAGTCCCCTTTGTTCACCCGCCCGGCCGGAGATTTAATCAGACCCGGTGAAATATCTGGTTTCAAGGATCTTGAACTTGTTCCAACATTCACGCGGAACTCTGAAAAATGCCGGGGGAAAAAAAAATTGGCCATCTCTATGTGGCAGGTGCAATCGGGAAGGCTTGGTGCAATCGGGTAGGCTTGGTGCAATCGGGTAGGCTTGGTACAATCAGGAAAGCTCGGTGCAATCGGGAAGGATTGGTGTAATCGAGAAGGCTTGGCACAATCGGAAGGCTTGATGCAATCGGGAAGGCTTGGTGCAATCGAGAAGGCTTTCCACCAACGTAAAATTGCGATGACGTCTGTCCCATTGTATCAGATCTCCGGAGGGTCAAGACTATACGGCAGATGACTTCATCAAGTGTGACTACTCGTGCTCAGTAAACTGCTTCCTCCGACTGGTGACCTCTCGCCCAGGACGGTGTATACGATACGTGCATACGAAGGTGCGAGCCTTCAGCAAGACGGTACGATTCTTGAGCACAACGACGATACGACCCTTGAACACGGCGGTACGTCCCTTGAACACGGCGGTACGTCCCTTGAGCACGACGGTACGACCCTTGAGCACGACGGTACGATCCTTGAATACGACGGTGCGACCCTTGAGCACGACGGCACGACCCTCGGGCATGACGGCGTGGTCAATGACTCGACCCTCCAGGCTCAGATCAAAGATCAAGCCATCGCAACCAAGGACCTCATGGGTCAAGCGCAAGACATTAGCCAATTCCCCTCATATTTATTCATAGTGAATGCCGCTCTGTAATGATCCCCTGAATAAACCGCTTCCTCGAGATATCACAGACAAGAATAGCGTTGTTGTGCCTTTAACTCTGAGGACGAGGCACAGAAATGCATCTCTGCTTTTTCTTTAACTCCCGCGAACTTTGATAGTAAGTCTGCAAAAATAACCAAACAGCTCTATCAAAATTTTCGAATCGGTCTTTCTGAGTTTAAATAATCTTAATACACGAGACGAGAGCAGCAACACACAAGATACATTTCCTTCTCCTCCCGTGTGGCAGCGTCCTCCCTTAATGAAAGAACCAAGCCAGACAATGCTGTGATCTGAGTTCAACTAGACCTCTATAGAGAGCCATAGGGTTCCGGGGATTAAACACTTTACTGCCCTTATTACCAGGTTTGCCACTTGGGGCTGGAGGGTTGCGACCTCCTAAATGCCACACGATGGGATGGATGTCCCCGATCTGCGGTGAGCGGCCGACGTCTCGATGCACAAGGATGTCCCCGTCTGTAATAAGCGACCGACGTCTATATGTACGTTCCCCTTGTGGTTCGTCGTGTAAACAGAGTCGAGGACAGAGGTACCGTTGTTCCAGAGTAAACTGAAAGATATGTGGCACTAGACTTTGACAAGGGAGGGTCAGGTAGCGGCGTTCACTGGTTATATATGAGAAAAAAAAATCTACGAAAACCCAAGCGGGGGGGGGGGGGGGGGGGGGGGGGGGGAAAGTAAAGGCCCGGACTGAAAGAAATGGCGTACTTCATAAATCAGATTTTGAGAGAAGAGGGACTGATGGAAGGCATTTAAGGGTAAAGTTTTGTAAATTGAATAAAGGTATGAAAGAGGCAGCAGCACCACTTACACTCTGTCTGACTATGGCCCTCGACGTCTACAGTGTGGGAGGAGAGCAGGAGTGAGCCTGGTAAATAATAATTCAGTGCGAAGATCTTTCATGACAGTGACCAGGACTGCCAAAGTTTGTAGAAGGAAAAATAATGAAGAAGTGCAGCGGGTCGGATGGCATCGGCTTGGGCTAGGTGGGTGGGAGGGTGTGCCCCTCTCTCTCACCCTTCCTGCCTCTCCTCCCTCCCTCCCTCCACCCCATTACTCTCTCTCTCTCTCTCTCTCTCTCTCTCTCTCTCTCTCTCTCTCTCCACCAGCCTGGCTAGTATGTGGCGTTCACGGGTCACCGCCCACACCACCACCACAGCCAACAGGACCTCGGTCGACCAGCCCGAGGTAGAATGGGGATGAGACCGGACGACGGAGGAGAAGGAGGAGGAGGGGGGACGCACCTCCTCCCCACCCACACCCGACCCTTCAAAATACTTCGGTGAGTTCTTAACGACGGGATTTATGGGCGACATCGTTCACGCCGAGAGGCTCAAGTTGGGCTTTGTAGGGCAGCGTCAACTGTCGGGGTTGGCGGCGTCCCGACACGGGAATCCGTGGGAGAGCGGGGAGGTCTTAAGAGGCGGAGGAAATCCACTACAGCAACGGAAAGGTTAACCGGGGCTACCGAGACGGACGAGGTCGACAAAGATAGAAGCTCGTGAGATACAGGGAGCCAACAGGGGGCAAAATAAGGGAGCTGCTACGAAAGACGCAGATCATCGAGGTAAACAAAGGCCACCTAGGCCAAGAAAGGGGGATTAGTAAAGAGGAGGTCGAATAGAAAGGGGGTGCAGAGGAGCAGAGGGAGATTAGAGAGATAAGGGAGGGAGGAAACAAGACCAGAGGGAGATGGAAAAGAAAGGAAGGATACGTAAAGAGAGGGAAGCTACCGACGCAGCATTAGGGAGGCACATAAGCAAAGACAGACTACCACAACAAGAAAGGACCACTGGAAGAGACCCCCAAGGTCCGAGGGAGACAAGACTTGGGAGAAGACCTCTAGGCCACAGGGTCTCAAAAAAAAAAAAAAGAGAAAAGACCTGGAACTCCTGGAGGCGAGTGAGTTAACTAAAGAAGGGGTCGGAAGCCGCCATCAGGAAGGAGGGGGACTTTTACTTCAAAGTTTGTCGACCACACGTCCTCCTTTGTCAACTTTTCTCACACCTGAAATGGAGACATCAAAGTCTCGACCAATATTATCATTAGTGAAGTCAGCCATCTGGACACGTATTCATGGGTGGAACTGTCCCAAAATCCCTGGAAATTGTGGTGGTAAATTCTGTGGCCTCGACTACAAATATATTACCCCGGTGAGAAA
The DNA here is from genome assembly GCF_036320965.1 of Panulirus ornatus. Lineage (NCBI taxonomy): Eukaryota > Metazoa > Arthropoda > Malacostraca > Decapoda > Palinuridae > Panulirus > Panulirus ornatus. Next base: position 53,788,918 of record NC_092240.1, on the reverse strand, counting down.
ACTCGTATGTCTTCTGGGTGTTATTTCTTTAACATTATGAGATCTGATTCTTGGCGTCCTCATTCTCCACTTGTAACAGCAGTAATGCACAGGTCAACAACTTCCTTCTACGCCACAGGAGTGACTCATGGCAAATCATCAAATACCTTCCCTCCACTCGCTCAAATACTGTTATTTAACCGTTACGACAGACGCCTGAATCACAATAGAGAGAGTGGGGGATTAATAGGGGAAATGGGCTGGGAAGAGGCAGAGTTTGGTAAGGGGGTAAAGTGAGGTGTAATGGTAATGGTAGTGGGGGAGAGAATGGTCTAGCCCATGACGGACGACGCCTGGACACAAATCATCCCAGAGTACACAATGGTGTTATGGGCCATCGAGGGGGTCGTCCCTCCGATGACTTCACCGCCCCCAGCTTCCCACCAAGATCCCCCGTCCTTCCCCTTCCTCCCTACTGCTCCAGCCCACACCAAGGCTCAGTAATGATCATTAATGCTGCATTAACCCTACACTCAATTCTAAACCATTTTTTTTTTTTTATCGTCCCAATTCTTTTTAAACAAAGATTCCATCGTCTCCTGGTTAATCAAGATGGTAATCAGGGTATGGAGGGGACAGATAACAGGACTTGATGGTCTATGACGAGGTTATCTGTTAGACGACAGTACATGGGAAGGACAGATAACACAAGACCTGATGGTCTATGACGAGGTCATCTGCTGGAGGACAGTACATGGGAAAGACAGATAACACAAGACCTGATGGTCTATGACGAGGTTATCTGCTGGGGGACAGTACATGGGAAGAACAGATAACACAAGACCTGATGGTCTATGACGAGGTTATCTGCTGGAGGACAGTACATGGGAAGGAAAGATAACAGCAGATCTGATGGTGTATGACGAGGTTATCTGCTGGAGGGCAGTGCATGGGAAGGACAGATAACAGAAGCCCTGACGTTCTACGACAAGGTTATCTGCTGGGGGAAAGAAACAGGATTCTACATCCCTGACGTATATAAATGGAGACAGGATAGTAAACCACGGGGCTTTCCTGCCATCACTGGTGACACAGTGAGAGGTTGGCAGAGCTGTCAAGGGTCCAGGCAGAGCCCTCAATTATTCACTCACTGACTGGGAGGAAGGGGGAGCGGCAGGCAAGGGAACAAACCAACAAAATAGAGACGAAAGAGGGAAGAAAAAAGTAAACATGAGGAAGACAGAGTAAGGGAGTGAGGGAGGGAGGGAGGGAGGAGGGAGGGAGGGAGAGAGAGAGAGGAGAGAGAGAGGAGAGAGAGAGAGAGAGAGAGAGAGAGAGAGAGAGAGAGAGAGCTACGAAGCGTTAGGGTGAGAATCCAGAGTGGACAACGAGAATTGGGAAGGCAAAAACGTGTGCCTTAATCAGCTCACTCAGGCAAGGAAGACGACATGGCAAGGACACAGTGCGTTATTATCACTTGAACACGACAGGAGGGGGGAAAAAGAAGCGACTCTCCATCCTCCATCTCGCGTCTTGCTGTCATCTCTGGCCTTGATCACTGCAAGAATGTTTGCCATCCTCAGGTGAGGCGTTCCTCTGGCCAAAGGAAGTGCGACAGCCTCTCCTCTTGGGTCTTTCTGGTCCTTTGGCCAAAGGCGTCTCAATCCTTGAACGCGGCGGCACGACACCTGAGTACGATGGCGGAGCATTTGACCTGATCCCTGAGGGGTCAAAGGTCAAAGGCTTCGTCATCACACCCAAGGGTCGTGCCGCCGTGCTCTCAAGGACTGTACCGTCGTGCTCAAGAGTCGGACCGTCGCGCTCAAGCGGGCTGATTAAACGTGGCAGGAGAGTCAGCCAACCTAATCTCGACATGTCTCCTGGCTCGCGCCGGTAAATACCTGGGCAAACCCCGGCGAAAGATCATGAGATACGTAGCAACGCAAGTGGAGGAGGGTAGTCTAGTTGGTCTGTTGGTGCGATGAGGATGGAGGCTACAGGGAACCGCGAGGTCGGATCTGGGGTAGGAGAGGGTGGATACCTTATGGAGGATAGCTGGCTGGCACGCCATATGGCTAGCCATGCTATGCGAACCAGCACCTCAAAACCTTTCAACCCGCTTGTGTTTTCAACAATCCTCCTCTCGAGTCTTCGGCAAGACGACCCCTCTGCCATGGCTGCGCCCGAGCAACACCTCCGACTGGTCGACACCATCACAGAGGCGGATGACCACTGTATACGGGGAGGATCACTGCTGATTCCCACTCACACTGAGGCTTGGCAGAGGTAGTGGATCAGTCAGTATTCGTGGGGCAACACACGCAACCACAGCGCCTCCTGGATCTCTCTCTCTCTCTCTCTCTCTCTCTCTCTCTCTCTCTCTCTCTCTCTCTCTCTGGTCGCTCTGGAGGGAGCAGTCAACCTCCCACCTCAACCGGACGTTCACCAGGGGATAAAGAAAAAAATATTACGCAGAGCGCGACGTTCCAAGGTCTACGGTCCATGCCCCCGGGGGAGCGCCCGCCGGCAAATCCTGCCGTGGCCGCGTCACGTCCTCCCGACAGTATTTGCTCACCTTCGGCAGGTGTTCCGCCAGCGCGCATAACTTGACAGCGATGCCCGGCCTCACCAGAGTCTACTGCAACTACCCCTCCTAGTAACTACTGCCTCTCTTGCGTAACCCGCTACCGTTGCTGCTGCCTCTTCCGATGGCTATGTCTGCTGCCACACCAGCACATTCCTCTGTTGCCGCTGCTGCCTGAATCACCGACGCAACTCTGATGCTACATTTGGCTGGTGCTTTTGCTTCTCGCTAACCCTTGCTTTCGAAGTTGCTACGTCTGCTATCATTAGCGCATCTCTCCTTAGTGTTCATACCACTATCGGTAAAGTATCTTTTTCAAATAAACTGTAGACCCCATCTGTTACCAGTGCTACACTTTACCACTTGAGAACCACAGAAACCAGAAAAATCTCGCCATCTTCGAGGTCTACGAAAGACAGGATAAGTTTGAAACGTTTTCATTTCCTATCCATTGTCTTTTTTTTTGCGCCAGTTATACTGTTTTATGGCTCTGGCGTTGATACGCCTGTTGCTGCTATTTCTATATCGTGATAAAACCTGCTACCGTTATTACTCATTTCCTGATGTTCCTACAAATAACACATCAGGTTAGTCGCATTCCCAGCTGTGGGGGTAGAAGACCTCCCAAACCATCGTAAGGTAGTGCAGACCAGCTGTAGGGTAGAAACCTCCCAAACATCGTAGGTAACGTAAGGTAAGAGTGCCAGACCCAGCTGTATGGGTAGAAGACCTCCCAAACCATCGTAAGGTATACGTAAGGTAAGGTAAGGTGCCAGACCCAGCTGTGGGGGTAGAAGACCTCCCAAACCATCGTAAGGTATACGTAAGGTAAGGTAAGGTGCCAGACCCAGCTGTGGGGGTAGAAGACCTCCCAAACCAACGTAAGGTATACGTAAGGTAAGGTAAGGTGCCAGACCCAGCTGTAGGGGTAGAAGACCTCCTAAACCATCGTAAGGTATACGTAAGGTAAGGTAAGGTGCCAGACCCAGCTGTAGGGGTAGAAGACCTCCTAAACCATCGTAAGGTATACGTAAGGTAAGGTAAGGTGCCAGACCCAGCTGTAGGGGTAGAAGACCTTCCAAACCACCGTAAGGTATATGTAAGGTAAGGTAAGGTGCCAGACCCAGCTGTGGGGGTAGAAGACCTCCCAAACCATCGTAAGGTATACGCATGGTTAACGCAATAGCTGTTCAAACCGCTGATGCTGTTCCTGATACAGCTGTTACCCCCTCAGTTGTGGTCCTATGACTTCTGCTATTGGTTCTTCCGCCATCTCCACTGCAAGGGCAGCTGCATGTATTACTGCCACGCTGCACTATGAGTTGAAGCTGCTGGTACTGTTCGCTGACCCTGGAAGCACAGGGAGGAAAACCTACCGGAGGATCGGTAGAGTAATACGTGTGATACACCTCTGTATGGAGTGCCATACACACATGGTTCGCTAAAGCCTTAGCGATCGAGAGAAAGTTGGCCGAATAGTAGAAAAAAAGGGGGTATTTGTTCCTTACTGTGACCGTACATCTGTCTTTCGGTCTCTGCTTAGGTCCATGGGTTAAATCGTCGGTCTTAATTCACTGTTCAATCCCTGTGGTCTTCACTCAGTATGAACAAAAAGATTTCCAGTTCAACTAGAGACCGAAAATGAAGAAAAAAAATGACTAGAGACCGAAAATTAAGAAAAAACTGAGTATCACACACACACACACACAACACACACACACACACACACACACACATGGACGTCAAGAATCAGACGGGATGTGACCGCGTTCAGCCATCCTCCCACTCAACGGGATCCTCTTGTTTTTTTTTCTTTTGAAGTCCCAACCACTCCCGTCGCAGCCACTGCCTCGGCCAGCCCGACAGCCACGTCTCCTGATTGATCGATTGCAGTTGCAAATCAATGCTGAATCATGCAAGATATCGGCGATACCGTTGTTTAATCAAATAACTAAATTGACAGGGATCGAGGACTGGCTTAACTAAGTAGCTGGGTGAGCTGGTCTCCGGGTCCTGTGCCCCTCCCTCCTCTCTCTCTCGCCGTCGTCGTCGTCTCAGATATCTTCGTGCAGGCGACGGCTCGCGCCAGCCTGGCATCCAGTACTTAACGCCAGCGAGCATCCAAGAGGCTCAGGGACGATACAAAGCATGGAGGGAGGACGTCACTGATGCCTGGGCTTTCGAAAGAAGAACAAGAGACAGAAGGAAGGCCAAAGACCGTCCCCTACAAAAAAAGAAAAGAAAAACTCCGTTTCTTGGCCACAACATCAGTGGCCACGGGTTGTATAATGGGCATCTCTAACTGGACTATGATACTCACACACCATGACCACGCTTCAATTCGTGTCCAACTCGGGTAGGAGGGGGAAAAAAAAAGAGAGGACTGAGAGGGGTTCGTCCGACGCTATCTGAAGAACTGTGACAAGTTCACCCACCGGATGGCCGCGTGTTACTTGTCCCCAGGCAGGTTAGGTGGACTCGCAATGATTTATGAAACAAGTCGTAAAATCATTTATGCAGCGGGTTAGTCCAACTATTGACAGAGCCCTGGGATCACTCCCGAGCATCAGCTAATGAGGCACAATGGCGGATCCGGCCAAACCCACGGGAGGCGCAAAAAAAACCTACCTTGAAAGACGCCCCCCAACCCCTAGGCGATGCGCTACCCCGCCTTGCAGGACGCCAATCGGGCCCTTACTTAACCAGGAGACCTCATGCGATAACAAAGACATCGATAGAACAATAATCCCCTCGCTGGCGAGAGAGAGAGAGAGAGAGAGAGAGAGAGAGAGAGAGAGAGAGAGAGAGAGAGAGAGAGAGAGAGAGAGTTACGATCAATGCGAGTGAAATATGAAGAGCAGACTTACCACACTTCACTTGGACACAAAGACCTTGGCCGACCTCTCCCACTCCGGTCGTGGCGTAGGGCCGTCGCTGTACTGCCGAAGAAGACACCGCTTCCCTCGAACTCCCAGGTTCCGGGTGGGACCTCACGACTTCAAGCAGTACTGGGGTGTTTATCAAATGGAATGAGACGGATGGGAATCGTGGAATGGGACGATCCCTTTGGGGGTCTAATGGAACAATACTTCGTACACGTAGAGAAGCATAAACACCTTAAATCAACAGCTCCCTGGAGTGGCTGGGGAACGTGGAACGCGTGGACGCCGACGGGGGCATGAACGATACGCAAAATACCTGATTTCAAGAGTTCACTACTTGTCCTTGCGTAACGCAATACGCGGACGTCCCTACACGAACAATAAGTAAGCCACTCTTGACTGACAAACAATGGCGGACAAGAGTTTATCTGGAGGCGATGCGGGACCAGCAGAGAGAGAGAGAGAGAGAGAGAGAGAGAGAGAGAGAGAGAGAGAGAGAGAGAGAGAGAGAGAGATCTGGAAACGGAGCAACCCACCCGCCCACATCAATAAAACTGCCTCAACCCTGACCTCGACTTCAACGTCAAAACATCCTCCTCCTCCTCCCCGAAGAGCGAATCCGAGACATCAATACGACACAAACAAACTCCCGGCTCTCTTGTGTCCCGGTTCTCCTCCCGCTGAAATCGCCGTCCTGGTCTTTTCCAGCCACGAAATCGGCCCTACCGTTCCTACGACACTCCTTCCCGCACAGGGGCATTTCCCTCGCAAAGTTCTCGTGGCAAAACGCCAACCTTGCACAGTCACCAACAGCTCGGGACCCCGGGCAACACTGCAGCACCGATCACCTCCCGCGTCACACGACTGGAGAAGAGCATTGGCATGTGTTACGTGCGGGCTGTCCATCACGGGGAGCTGGACAATCAAAATGACGCTAAACTGAGACCAAAGCTTCATGGCGGACACGTTCGCTCTTTGGCATGTTGCTCAGTGCAGTGCAAAAACATAGTCTACACCGAACCAGAGAGCGGGATTTTGCTCATGCAGAGCACAAAGATGGCCTCGGGAACACTACACCTACAGAGAGAGAGAGAGAGAGAGAGAGCACCAATGGCCCATGCAGCGCATAGCTGACCTTAGAGACACTACTCTACTACGTAAGAGCGAGAAGTATCTCATCTCAATACGTCTATAGGGAACGTGGGAAGGCAAATGTGCTGACGCAGTGTTCGCTTCGCGTGGCAGTGAGTTCTGCGTGCACGGAGAGGTCGACGCCGATGCTGTCACCGTGCTCGATTTCTCACGATACAATACTACGTCAGGGTCAAAGGTCACGGATGGGGTGCTGGAAAGACTGTGAGGAGGAGGAGGAGGAGGAGGAGGAGGAGGAGGGGTGAACCAACAGTGTGAAGCCTCTGAGGTGGCGTGACCAATGGGAACCCTCCAGGGGGTCCGCTCCCGCTCGAGCCCCCCTGGTCTCTGATAGTGAGAGGCAGGGGGGGAGGGGAGAGAGAGAGAGAGAGAGAGAGAGAGAGAGAGAGAGAGAGAGAGAGAGAGAGAGAGAGAGAGAGAGAGAGAGAGAGAGAGAGAGAGAGAGAGAAATGAAGGGTCTCGGGTTGGTCTACCCAAGTTCGCCGAGGCCGGAGCGATCTATCACACTATTGCTATCCGCGGCGGGCGGGCGTCCTACCCACCCAGACCAGCGACAACAAAGGCGGGATAAATGGCAAAACATCACGGGAGCGACGACCAAAACCCCCACCTCCTCTTCCACGCTGGGTCACACCTGTCGTGGTATTCACACGTCCTGAGGTGAGGTGAGGTGGGGAGGGGCGAGAGAGGGAGACCCGGTCCGTACCCTCAATGTAAAAGCGATGAGGAAGGTTGAGTTTGTGCCCCGCACTCTCCCTCCTCAATCCTCACACCTCCTCGCTCCTCTGTAGGATACCATCCTCAACACGCGATCACAGTCTCCCCTGTATCCTCCACTACGCTCTCCCTTCTTCCCTCTTCTCCCCTTTACACCCTGTATCCTACACTGCACTCTCCCTACTCCCCTCAACTCGTGGTGAGGATGGAGAACCCATTATCTCCCTAAACTACTACTTAAGCGTTGGGAAAATACTAGCCCTCTAGGGCATATGAAACCACGTCCCTAGTTATCATCACCCCATTTACTAGTAGCGAATGTCTTCCCACTTCATGAAAACCCATATCAGTGAGAAAGTCTACCATCCACCTCACCTATCCATCTATCTACCCAACAGCCCACTTAATCTATCAATCTATAATTTACTCTGGTCCCAACTTCCATGGAATGGGTCAGGTCCGATGAGATCGCCTCACGTCACTCGTACACCGAGTGTGTGTAAGACACAGTCACTAGAAGACCAGTCAAAGAACATCAACATGATACCAGGAACGTGTCTTTACCCTACTGGTGTGGTGTGTCAGCCACATCCTCCGACACGCACAGCCCCACCAGGAACTAGCACAGGAGGGCAACAAGGATGACTCTCTCTCTCTCTCTCTCTCTCTCTCTCTCTCTCTCTCTCTCTCTCTCTCTCTCTCTCTGACCTCACTTGACCTGACTCGGCCACTACCGGATGACCTCGGCCAAAAACAGGTGTGTTGGTGACGGGCCGCGGGGAATGTGTGTGTTGTGTGTGTGTGTGTGTGTGTGTGTGTGTGTGTGTGTGTGTGTGGTGTACGTCGGTAGCAGACACCGTCACACAGGTGAGAGGGCCGCCTTTGTTACCCTACCTGTACAATCCCTTAATTAAATCTGTGACGACTGTTACCACTCACCTGGTCGTCGACTGGTCACAAGGGGGCAAATAAATGTTTTAGAAAGTGAAAAAGACAAGAATATCTCGGTGTAAAATATACGTCACAGATTCCTATCAATTCTGAAAATATATGAACCTGAAGCGCTATGAACTACGGCTACGTCCCTTCCAGCAGTAGTGTGCTACGATATATGACTTCATCAAACCCAGTTTGGACCATACTCCAGCTAACCTGGAAACCCCTCTTCCAGGGCTAAGACTGCTCAAGTTCCAAAGCACCGACGTCCCTACATGGGTGGGGGAGTGGGGAGGGTCCCTTTCCACCCACTTACATCCCCCTTTGACTCCCCAAACTTCAACAACCAACTTAACCATAGTCCCTCCCTCCCTCACCTTCCCTCCTAACAAGCAAACTTTAGGCCCGTCTTCCTCCTCCTCCTCCTCCTCCTCTCCCCTTCTCTAATCCCTCCTACTTTCCTCCCATGACCGTCTGTTCTCCGGGGGAGACTAGCCACCCATCCACCTCCCCCAACCCCATCTCTCGACCCAAACCCCTCCCCACCTCGGCCTGACCTGCGCCGCGAACCGTGAAGTTGTGGTCAGGTGTGCCTGCACACCCCCACCCTTCCTTCCCCCTCTCTCTCTCTCACACACACACACACACACACACACACACACAACTCCTCTCCCACCCTCCCCCTAGCGCCAATCACGCCTCCCCTGACTATCAATTAATCAAAAATCACAGTCCACGATTTTACGCGAATATAATTACCCGCGGCGATAATTCTTCCGATAAGAACACCACATCATCAAGCACTGTCAATACCAGGCGCTACCCACACAGCTCCTCCACCCTCCTCCCTCACTCCCCCAGCGATACATTCTCCCGGGCACAGCGTCCTGGCCTCAACCCTACCACACACACACACACACACAACACACACACACACGCTTAATACCTGGTATAAAACCATAAGGCTCTCAGGAGAGGAGCATCATGCTCCCATGGGATAAGGCTCGTCAACGCGACGGTACGATGCCCTCAGTATGGTCGCACTACGTGCGTCGCCTTGGTCTTAAGTCCTGGCCTTTTTGGACACGACCTTTAAGGGGTACAAAGTCCAGGCGAACATACCCAAGGGTCGTAACGTCGTGGTCAAGGGTCGTACCGTCGTGGTCAAGGGTCGTACCGTCGTGGTCAAGGGTTGTACCGTCGTGGTCAAGGGTCGTATACAGACAACTTAATACAGTGAATAACATGGTGGGTTTGGGAAACAAAAGGACGAAGGATGTGTAGCTCAAATTCCTGCACCTACGAGGGTAAGGAAATACACACAGTATACATGGATTGAGAACAGGCGAAGACTGAGTTGAGAGAAAGAGGCTTACGGAAGTTCCATCTCTTCAAATTGGACTTAAAACACTACTGAATGAAGTTACGAGCCTTTATGATAGAATGAAATACTTAAAAGAAAAAAAGTATTGAAGAATCAGACATTGAGAGAGAATGTGGGAGTCCAACAGGGCCGAGTCATGTCCCCATGGCTGTTTAATGCGTTCGCCTGTGGGGCACTACGCGATACGAGGAGTGAGGCGCTGTGACTGTAGTACACAGCTGGATTACGAGGGAACAAAGCGGAAACCATGACTGCCATTGTATGCAGATGACGCTGTTGCGGAGGATGAATCAGAAGACGAGTTGGGCGGAACTGTGGGCCACACTGAAGGTGCGTGTGGCAAGGAGAGAGAGAGAGGAGAGGAAGTCTTGAGAGCAGAGGCGAACGTAAGAAAGGTTCTTGACTCTGAAAGAAAGGGGGTGGGGGTGGGGGATCACTGTGCAATACACGTGTGAATGGAAGAAAACCTTCAAGTTCTTAATGACTTCAGGTATCTGGGGGCGATGATCAGCAAAGATGGAAGTGAGGCAACTGAAGGAGAGAGAGAGAGAGAGAGAGAGAGAGAGAGAGAGAGAGAGAGAGAGAGAGAGAGAGAGAGAGAGAGAGAGTGGGTGGAGTCATGCAAGCGAGACGTAACTGGAGGTGCACTTGTGAGCTCCGGTGAATGTGAAGGATTGTAAAAGTGTGGCTTACGAAGGAAGACAGCATGACAGAATGCTTGCGCGCCCTCTCCCCAGCTCTCATGCATGGATGTCAAACTTCACTTATCCTCTATCCACTTATGTAAGGGGGTGGGGGGGAAAGGGATAGGGGAATAGTTAAGAACGAATGTGGCATAATTTAAAGTTCCGGGAAGAGACATTGTATGTGGATGATGGCCTTTGTAAATGGCCTGGCTATGACACACGATGACCTTTCGAAATGGCGTGGTTACGACCTACGAAGGCCTTTCCAAATGGCCTAGCTACGACACACAACGGCCCTACGAAATGGCCTTTCCAAATGATCCGGCTACGACACACGGTGGCCTTCCTAGACGGTATGAATTACGACCACACACAGACACACAGACACACACACACAACACACACACACACACATGACAGATGATAGACAGGTAGAGGAGGATCAAGTTGTCGTGGTTGACGGTAAAAGGGGAGGAAAAGCTGCAGAACCGACAGAGGAGGGACACAGATTAAGCTTGTATTGTTCTGCCCTACCGCTAGTGCAGATAAATGATGCCAAAGCCATCTTTTTATTTGATCGTGTGCAGTGAAAGCCTTCAGTGTGTGTGTGTGTGTGTGTGTGTGTGTGTGTGTGTGTGTGTTGTGTGTGTGTGTTGTGTAAAAGTGACAGATAACTTTAGTCTCGCTCCACTAGTCAAACGTGTACATGAAAGTGAAAACATCGCGAGGTTATTATGTCCGCGTGAATGCCTCTTATTATTTCCGGTCACCGGGGATCTGACCCAGCGCCACACGTATATGAGAAGCGCGCTAATAATAATAATAATAATAAAAAGATGACATACCATAATGGACACCTCCACAAAACTTCCCCGTGGATTCACAATCATAATAATCAATACACAATGTGTCGTTGGTGTCAAGTGATAATGTTACCTTGTCTGTATGATCGCTTGATTCACGTATCGTACTCGTCTGCTCCTCCGCCTGACCATCAAACACCTATGGACCAAACTCACGGTAATCAACACCTTTATTATAAATCTATTTATTATAAGTATTCTTTACGATGGTTTGGGAGGTCTTCTACCTCCACAGCTGGGTCTGGGACCTTACCTTACCTTACGTATACCTTACGATGGTTTGGCAGGTCTTCTACCCCCACAGCTGGGTCTGGCACCTTACCTTACCTTACGTATACCTTACGATGGTTTGGCAGGTCTTCTACCTCCACAGGCTGGACCTACCTTACTTACGTAACCTTACGATGGTTGGAGGTCTTCTACCCCACAGCTGGTCTGCACTTACTACCTACGTATACCTTACGACGGTTGGAGTCTTCTACCCCACAGCTGGTCTGGCACCTTACCTTACCTTCCGTATACTTCGATGTTTGGGAGGCTCTACCCACACTGTCTGCACCTTACTACCTACGTAACTTCGATGTTGGGAGGTCTTCTACTCACAGCTGTCTGGCACCTTACTTACCTACGTATACCTTACGATGGTTGAGTTTCTACCCCCACACTGGGTCTGGCACCTTACCTTACTTACGTATACCTTACGATGGTTTGGGAGGTCTTCTACCCCCACAGCTGGGTCTGGCACCTTACCTTACCTTACGTATACCTTACGATGGTTTGGGAGGTCTTCTACCCCCACAGCTGGGTCTGGCACCTTACCTTACCTTACGTATACCTTACGATGGTTTGCAGGTCTTCTACCCACAGTGGTCTGGCACCTTACTTACCTTACTATACCTTACATGGTTGGAAGTCTTCTACCCCCACAGCTGGTCTGGCACCTTACCTTACCTTACGTATACCTTACGATGGTTTGGGAGGTCTTCTACCCCCACAGCTGGGTCTGGCACCTTACCTTACCTTACGTATACCTTACGATGGTTTGGGAGTCTTCTACCCACAGCTGGTCTGGCACTTACCTACCTTACTATCTTACGATGGATGGAGTCTCTACCCCACAGCTGGGTCTGGCACCTTACCTTACCTTACGTATACCTTACGATGGTTTGGGAGGTCTTCTACCCCCACAGCTGGGTCTGGGACCAAGCTGTCTTGTTGCTCATTTGTTCAGTCAGACTGTTCGAGGCCGTGTATTAAGAAGTATACAACAAGAGGTTCAGCTACACCCACACAGCCATCTGTGTCGAGGTGTAAATGGATCAATCACTGACCTGTTACACAACACACACACACACACACACACACACACACACACACACACACACACACACACACGGGCTCCAGCTACAGCGAGGCGTGCCCACACCTCTTGCCGCGCCCCGAGCGCACGTGCTGAACGAGAAGGCGCGGGGGGAACAAGGCGTGGGATGTACCGTCATGGCCGCGCGCCCATGTAACAGGGAGGGAGTTAATGGGATGGAATGTGGCACTCCCGCCACACACACACACACACACACACACACACACACACACACTGGCCCGGGAGACGAAGGGCTGGGTAGGAATGAAGGATGGGGCGACGTGCCTCAGGGACGACTTGACCCGTCAGCAGAAAGCTGAGAGAGAGAGAGAGAGAGAGAGAGAGAGAGAGAGAGAGAGAGACCACACATTCTTTTTTTTTTCTTCTAGTTGACACACTAGTAGTTGAAGCCTGGGTCCTCGTGCAGCAGGGGGCTTCTCCGGGGTACGAGGCGTGAGCGATGGATGAATATATGAGGGAGGCGGAGGAGGCTGACCGTCTCGTGGAGGGAGGGAGGGAGATATTGCTGCCGCAGGGAGATGGAGGAGACGTGACGAGACGAGAGAACACACGGCAGGCAATCGCTGGGAAATATGGCATCGTTCCTCGGACATGAAAAAAAAAAAGGGCGAATCAAAGAGAAATATTCGGTAATAACGAGAGGACGTAGAGGGAACCGAATGAGGACCGATGGAGATAAGGCAGGATATGATAATGAAGGAAGGAGAAGGAAATCTTGGGAAGTATCAGCAAGAAATAGGTGGATAATAACGAAGAAAATGAAAGGATAAGAAACGGGACTTCATGTATGATAGATTAAGGGAACCAGACGAAGACCAAACGAGAAAGAGAAATATACATGATAATTCAAGGGAGATGAAGAATTGAGGAGGAGGATTATCAGGAAGAAAGATGATAATAATCCCGGGAATTATTGGAAAAAGGAGACAAGACAGGAAGAGAAACAACACAATCCTCTTTAAAAGAAACTGAAGGAACGTATAGAAATAAGGAAATGTAAACTGGTGGGTCAACGGTAGTCAGGGGAGACCAGGGAGACCCAACAGTAGTCAGGGGAGACCAGGGAGACCCAACAGTAGTCAGGGGAGACCAGGGAGACCCAACAGTAGTCAGGGGAGACCAGGGAGACCCAACAGTAGTCAGGGGAGGCGAGCGAGGCGGGCGACGTCAACAGCACACACTCGCCCCTTCATCAAGGCAAATTTAGAGCTTCCTCTGGTGACGTAGGCTAGCGACACACCTTGATGCTGGCGAGGGCCGCCTCCCCTGCCCTGCCCTACCCTTCGAGCCATCTCTCCCACGACCCATCCCTCCTCACTGTCCTCTCCTCAAGCAACCACAAACTGACACACCCTCACCTGGAAGGGGCCTCAAACCTCCCTGCTCTTCTTCCCTTCCTCAACCTCTTACTCACCCCAACCCTGACCTGGAAGGCATCAACCTGACCTCTCTTCTCTCCCCAAGCAACCTGCATCTTATACCTACCCCGACCTGACCTGGAGCATTCACCAGGCCACTCTTATCTCCTCTCAGCACCCACCCACTCATCCTTCCCAGGACGCGTGTTCTAAACCTACCAAACGTTGCATTAAATGCGAACCTAAAACTTATACTTAATACCGACATATGTAAAGCCAGTTACAACCGGCACCTCACAGCATTATGGATGAAGGTTCCTCTACCTCGTACTTGCCGAGTACCTGGTAGTCTTCTGGGGTCTTCTACCCACCAACACCCCTGGATGGGACCATCCGGTTGGGTTGCTGGTCGACCAAGCTCTTGGAAGCCGTAGTCCCCCAACAACCTTATGAAGAGACCTCGAACTCCTAAAATCCGCCACCTTTTCCTACCTTAAGCAATGGCACACTATGTCCCATTCCACGGGGCCACTCCTCCTCCATTCCTTACGTTCACGTGTTCATCTCATCTGTGCAGCTCCCGTACCTACACTACTACAATGAGTCACACGAAGACGACGCCTCTTATGTATGGGGCTCAAGTCTTGAACTCAAACTGTCAGGTAACGACTATATGGGCTCCATCGCACGTCCGAGGGAGAGGAAAGAGAGTTGAAGAGTGATATTCTCTCTCTCTCTCTCTCTCTCTCTCTCTCTCTCTCTCTCTCTCTCTCTCTCTCTCTTTCTCTTCAAGGTAGGAATATTACCCAATTTTGGTTCACTGTATGAACGGGAATACTGACTCCTACCTGCACAATACACCTCCCCCCCTTACTTTTTCTGTTGTATTCATCCCTTCTGTCTGCTGTATTCTCCCTCCCGTCTGCTGTATCCCCCCCCCTTTCCGGTGTTCGCTGTACACTCTCCATTTTCTTTGTTATATTCTCTCCTGTCATGTCTGCTGCTGTTTCTCCTCCCATGTTTGCAGCATTCCCCCTTCCATGTCTGTTGCATTTCCCCCTCCTACACTCTAGTCTTTGAAACACGAAAGAAAAACTCTCTCTCTCTCTCTCTCCTCTCTCTCTCTCTCTCTCTCTCCTCTCTCTCTCTCCAAGGCCAACAGAGAGTAAAGATTCCCATGAAACAATACGTTTAATTATCCCATTTCGAGGCGACAAAGCAAGAATACAAACAACGATCAATGACTGCAGAGGAATACTGGAAATCCAAAGGAACATTACAAATCCAGAGGGCCACTGGAAATCCAGAGGGCTAACAGAAACCCAGAGGGCTAACGGAAATCCAGAGGGCTAACAGAAATCCAGTGGGCCACTGGAAATCCAGAGGGCTAACGGAAATCCAGAGGGCTAACAGAAATCCAGTGGGCCAACAGAAATCCAGAGGGCCAATAGAAATCCAGAGGGCCACTGGAAATCCAGAGGGCTAACGGAAATCCAGAGGGCTAACGGAAATCCAGAGGGCCAACGGAAATCCAGAGGGCCAACGGAAATCCAGTGGGCCAACGGAAATCCAGTGGGCCACTGGAAATCCAGTGGGCCACTGGAAATCCAGAGGGCTAACGGAAATCCAGAGGGTCTCTGGAATTCCAGAAGGCCACTGGAAAGTCAAAGAGCCACTGTAAATCCAGAGGGCTACTAGACCTCCAAAAGGCCAATGGGAATCCAGCGGGGCCGCTGGAAATCTAGGGGGCCAATGGAAATAACGTGTCAGTGGAGGTAAGTCTCAACTGCTTCGCTGTGGTGGTAGTGGTGGAAGGAACTGAGGAAATAGCAAAAAACTATCACTGTATATCCGACACAAAACAGCAATTATTATGCCATGTATAAGAAATGTACAAGAACTCCGGGTAATTACACCTGACGACCTTACCTTCAACGAACACAACAAAGCAAAGGATGGTTGCCGTTTCAAAGAAGCGGAATGTTGGATTACACTTTACCCCGCGTGTAATTTGTACGACCATCCTAAGGCACGACGGTGCGGTCCTTGGGCACGACGGTACGACCCTTGAACACGACGGTATGACCCTTGAGCACGACGGTACGACCCTTGAGCACGACGGTACGACCCTTGAGCACGACGGTATGACCCTTGAGCACGACGGTACGACCCATGAGCACGACGGTACGACCCTTGAGCACGACGGTACGACCCTTGAGCACGACGGTACGACCCTTGAGCACGACGGTACGACCCTTGAGCACGACGGTATGAATACTTGATATCATGGTCTGGTCTCTGACGCTGATTCGTGTGTGTGTGTGTGTGTGTGTGTGTGTGTGTTGTGTGTGTGTGTGTGTGTGTGTCAACATAAAGCACTGCCTACCACCTTACTGGAAGCAAATTTCCTAAATCAAGAGAATCTTAACGTTCCTCTACTTCCGGTGATGAGAGGAGAGAGAGAGAGAGAGAGAGAGAGAGAGAGAGAGAGAGAGAGAGAGAGAGAGAGAGAGAGAGAGAGAGAGAGAGAGAGAGAGAGTTGGAAACACAAATGGAAAAAGATGATGATATGGAAAGAATATGGAAAGGAGGAAAACAAAAATATTAGAAGTGTAATCAGAGGAAGGGAGCTATAGAGATGCAGGAGGAGGGAGGGAGAATAAAAAACGAAGGAGTAAGAGGGGAGGAGGCAAGATGGGGAGGAAGGGGAAGGTAAGTAATGGTGTGAGAGTCCAGAGAGGGAAAGAAGAGGAGGAGGAGGAGGAGGATGAGATAGATGACGAAGGGTGAGGATCAGATAACGGGAGGGAAGAAGCCACAACCATGGGAAGGAAAAGGGAAGGAGCTGGGAGGAGGGAAGGAGCTGGGAGAGGAGAAGGTAAAACAAAAAAAGGAAAGGGGTGAATGAGAAAGATGATTAAGGTTCAGACTACAGTGGAAGCAGGACCGCAGACTGAAGGGAAAGGACAAAGGTTTCGCGGTGCTGGTCTGGCTACAGAAGAAGAGGGGGCACTAAATGAAGATAGAGAGAGAGGTGTGTGTTCGCTACAAGGATCACAGTGTAGATGGGTCAGACGGACGAGAGGGTTAGAGGCGCTACGCTGATGTAGAAACGGGTACAAGCAGGCAGGCCCTCTGTCTGATCACAAGGTCCGGAACCCCCCAAGTAGGTACAGTAAAGGCCTGATTAATGAAATGTAATCACACACGTCCGGCACCGACATACTCGCTACGTATCGTACCCTCATCACACACACACACACACACACACACACACACACACACACACACACACACACACACACACACTCACGCGAAGTTCCACGCTTTCAGTTCACGTGAAGCTCCACCACTGACCAAGTTCCACATCCGGAGGGAGCCACAGCCATCAAGTTCTACACTCAAAAGTGCCATCGATCACCTACTAAGTTTAATCCACGTCCGGAAAAGCTCCACATTGATCCACTACCCCACGAATAATATCTCCCCCGGAAATCTTCCACATCAACAACACCTCCACGAAGACCTGCCTCCACCGCGAGGTAAATCCACCCCACAGACGTTTACAGACAGAGGCTCCACCCCTGCAGGCCTCCCTACACAGACAACTCACACATCCACGTAACTCCACAAAGACGAGTCCCACTCCCACAGACAAGTTCCACTCCCACAGACCTTCACACAGAGAAGTTCTCACCCACCAAAGACCTCCCTACAAACAAGTTACGACCCCACAACAGACCTCCCCACAGACAAGTTACGACCCCACAACAGACCTCCCCACAGACAAGTTACGACCCCACAACAGACCTCCCCACAGACAAGTTACGACCCCACAACAGACCTCCCCACAGACAAGTTACGACCCCACAACAGACCTCCCCACAGACAAGTTCCACTCACACCCACTGTGTTCCATACCGTTGAACCCGGGGCCCCAACAACGCCACCCGTTACAATCCAAAAAAAAAAAAAAGAAATAAAGAAAAAAAAAAGGAAAACTTTTGGCTGTTGTTGGCAGTGTTGCCACATCGAGCTTCCACCACCAGGTCGCTCTGAAAGTTGTTGCCAATTCCGGAGTTTCCCCCTCTCAGTCTTTGTTCAGTATTTTACGCCAGAGTGGAGACGACATCCCCCCCCCCCCCCCAGCCCATCTTTAAGAACACTAACTCTTTTTCTATGTTTTGCAACAATTACCTTTCACTGCTTGAGAAATCATTTTCTTACCTTCACTGCTTGAGAGAAATTACTTCCTTTTATAATTCACAGCTTGGCCGGCATAATTACTCCAGTATCTTTCACTGCTTGCGAATCATATAGTTTTCTGTGCTTGTGGATTATCATTTATCGATCTTCACTGCTGGAGAATTACCGTGTCGAATTTCACATCCAGCGAATAATTCTGCTTAAGAATCTTCATCCGTACCTTGCACTCTTTGATAATTATCTGGTGTAACGGCTTGTGAATTACCTTCCGTAAACATTTCCCTGTTTGAAATCAATTTTGTCTAACTTTCACTGTTTTGTGCACTGGTTTATCCACCCACCTCTCAACGCCTGGGAATTCCCTTTATCATCTTTTCACTGCATGAATAATTTGCCAGCCTTTCACTGCTTGAGAATTATCTGCTTCCTGCCTTTCAATGTTTAGCTATCATTCTCTGTGCACCTTTCACTGTTTGAAAAACAAATCTTTGTAACTTGCACTGCTTCACAAATACAGTTTTCCCTGCATTCACTGCATCAAAATAATTGCCTTCCTACCCTTCACTGCTCGAGAATCACCTGTGTCCCTTTCACCGTTCAACAATTACATTTTCTTCCCCTTCCTTTCACTGCTTAAGAATCACCTTTCCTCCCCCCCCCCCCCCCTCCTCCTTCCCTTTCACCGTTGCAGAGTTGCTTTCCTCCCTACCTTTCACACATTCAATAAGTTCTGTCTTAGTGAGTAAATAAACGACTCCACGACTCTTATAAATGCTTTATGTGTTTACTTCCACACCTCGGCCCACTGCTGCTGTACCGTTACTGTATCTCATACGTCACGGTAATGCAGCTGTATTTCCGATTCTATCCGCTTACTGTATCCTATTTCGATAAGATTACCATTTTTTTTCCTCTCTCTTTCCTGGGGACCATCTCTCATTACTATCTTTATCTCCATGTTCAAGCAATGGTCTCTCTCTCTCTCTCTACCTCTCTCTCTCTCTCTCTCTCTCTCTCTCTCTCTCTCTCTCTCTCTGCAGCAGCAGGACCAGACCAGCCAGGCTGTTGGGGGGGGCGACCCTGATGAAGGCTGCGTCCGCCAACAGCCATGGTCGACTGGAAGACCACCCCAATCCAACAGCCTGGCGCCCAGCCCGGGCTGTCGTGGGAGGTGGGCGAAGACGACCATCCCTGAGGACGCCACCACGTATCCACGAACAGTAACACTCTCCCAGTCACTCTTGTTACTCACGTTACTCTCACTTACTCTTCTACATTCTCCCCGTCCTCCCCCATCACGAGCGATTCTCTGCCTCTTTCTATCACGAGCCTCTCCCCCGCCCACTCACTAATCTCCCCACCTCCCCCTGAGAAAAAAAAAACCTAGAGTCTATCCCCTCTGTCTCTCCTCACCCAACATCCATCTACTCCCCCTTCTCCCTCCCAAACCTAATTCTCTCCCTGGCTAACAGCATTATCCTCCCTTTTCGCCCCCCTCCTCCTTTTCGAAACCCATTTTCTCTCCCTTACTCAAACCTTCAACCTTCATCCGATTTTTCTCAACAACTTCAATAAGGAACCCAGTCCCTTGCTTACTGCCACCAACCCCAGCACGTAGGGTTCACCCCTTCTCAACCCCCCCCCAACCTAACCTCTTTTCACCCCTATTCTCCTCACCCCCGACCACTACCCACGTCGACCAGAGGACCGAGGTCACCAACAGTCCGGTCGATCACGGAAATAAAGCAACAGCCTGGCTGCAGGACGAGCTGGTAGAAGACCTCCCAAACCATCGTCAGGTACACCCACCTCACCAAGCCAGTCACCAGGTCCTGCGTGTCACAGACGGAGTGAACATCACGGAAGGCATGCAACACCATGGGGCGCCCGTCCACATAATTGGCCATAAAAAGCGATAAAAACAAACCCAAAACAGCTGAAAACATTGTGATAACCACTGCCGGCCAATTAACATCACGAAAAGAAATGTAAAAAGAAAGAAAAAAAAGCACGGGAGTCAATTCTTGTAAAGTAAAAAAAAAAAAAATATATATTTTCTATTTTTTTTACCTTTTTATTCTAATTAGCAATCCTAACACTTGTGTTCCGACTGTGTAATAATCGCATAGAAAGCCTTTTTTGACAATCTACAAACTAGAATAATAGCGAACAAATAAATAGAACATATCGTGACCCAATAAGGCTGGCTATAACATTACTTTAAATAATCATCAGAAGAGGTGAGATATACAGATAACAATGATGGTATCAAAGACTTATGTATTGAATCGAGAAGACCATATCCTGTGTGACCGTCCAATTAAATCCCCGTTCTGGCTATAAACTTATATTCAAATATTCATTCAGGTAAGAGGTGCCTGATGAATATACCAGGATAAACAATGAAATGGTATCAAAGTAACCTATATTGTATTGCAATCGAGAAGATCATTCGTTGTGTGACCGTTCGAAACGCTGGTTTCGAACTCCGAAATCGAAAGACCGCTTCTTGAACCTTGGTTCGAAGCTCAGGGACCTGAAGGACAGTTCCGGACTAAGGTTTGGAGCTGCAAGACCCAAAGGCAATTCAGAACTCAGGTCTGAAGCTTCGAGACCTTAAGACCGTTCGGAAACTAGGTTCGAAGCTCCGAGACACGAACACTGTTCTGGAACCCAGGTTCGGAGCGTCGATACCTCGAGAGAGCAAATCCGAACAACAAACACACAAATATAACCGATAAAAAAAACGTTGTAATACAATATGCCGCATCGATGTATTCTAATAAACTGCAACAATATATTCGTGGTATGCCCCATTTGGATGCAGGGCCGGCCAACAGCACTTCATTCGCAAATACTCGTTCAACTAAGAGCCATCTGAATTCACCAGGATAAATGTGATTTCCCGGTCGGGCTTCCCTGACAGAGAATTCTATTTAATCGCAATGTCACAAGTGAATTGGAATTCCACCAGACACAGGCTTCACAAATACACTAATATAATTACATTTTCACTTTGAGCTTCAAAGGACTTTTCCTCTAAGAATGAAATTGATTGATTTCTGGTAAATGCTAGTGATGAAATGGTCGGGCAATGAGGCTAGAGAGGGTGGGCCGCCGACCTGGGCAAGGGGCCTTCTGTCCTGGGGAACCCTCTGGGGTTCTGTGGGGGAGAAAGGTTCTTGTAGGTGGTGGGAATTTGGAGGTCTGTGTTTGTGCTTTAATTTGTAATTTGAGATGAAACCTCTGAGGCTTTTTTTCATGGTGAAGATTTTGAAGGTTTTTGGGAATCTTAAAAGTGGTAACTTCTGCAGATAAAGGTATCTAGGTACTTTTTTTTTTTTTTTTTAACTGGAGGCTTTTGCAGGTAAAAATTTTTGGTAGATGGGAGGGGGTCTTTTTCTCAAAATATGGAGGGTTTACTCTCGCCTGTTATACGGGGAATCAACTCAGCTTTGAGAGACTGTGTTGAGGACAATGAGAAGAGATTCTCCCTCTCTCAAAGGACACAGACCTCCAATACAAGAGGAGCGCACGAGCGGATACAACAATACGCTAACACCAACAGACGAATGGATCTTGCCCAAGCTGATTGTCACAGTGAGATGGATCAGAACCGCAAGGTTCATGGCGGAAGTGTAGAAGAACAAAAAGTATATCAGCAAACTTTTATGGCCACAGGAGTGAATGACATCATTAGGCTCTGTGTGTGAAGAGTCGTAAGTTCAGATGTTTCGAAAACGGGAACTAAGACGGTTCCTTTTTTCATTTCGAAACCAGAAACTTTCACTGGAAACCCAGTAAGTTGATGTGACACTCCATAACTACATCTGTTATAAATTTGTGCATATATATATATATATATATATAAACACGTTCATTCAATATATAAATAGGTAGTGCGCGTTACTACAGCATGAAGCATTGTAACATTGCTCAACAAAGCTTCGTCAGTTACTATCACTGACATTTCCAAAGAGATAACAATGCACTGTAATTGGCTGGTGAAATACCATACGTTAATTGAAGTATCTCATTCATTCTACGGGGGAAAAATATATGAAAGCTCAGACTGCGCCATCTTGGGTGTGTTCGAATACGCCAAGCAGCGTTGGCCTCGGCTTCGCATAGATCAGGTCAGGTTGCATTACACATAAACTAAAACTATTCGCATCTTCCTCAAGAGAAAAGTACTTAAATGTACGAAAATTGTATCATATTCTAACACATCAACTGTTGTGTCTGAACCCAGAATAAGAATAAGGTGAAGCGTTGTAGGAAGGAATCGATTGCAGCCATTATCACCGCACCATTTTTTTTTTTTCAGTGATAATAAACGGGATAATGTTCAATAATACACACACACACACACACAATATATATATATATATATATAATATATAATATATATATATAATATATATATATATATATATATATATATATTACCGATAACCCTCCCACGTATTAAGTCATCATCTCTTGCAAAAATATCAAAACCGAAATTTTACAAAATAAAAAAGAGAGAAATTTTGCGGCTAAATCCCGGAAGGCAAGTTTACTGGCGACCGCTACGTAATATTCTCTGTTTTTGGGTTTCATTTTCGTCCGGGGTTTTATAACATACAACAACAACAAAAAAAAAGGCCAGTCGGTTACAAGAAGTTAATATAATACAATTTCATGAATATGTACCGAAAGGTTACAGTGCATTACAGTGGGGGGAGGCCACTGGTGAGGGAGAACTGGTTTTAATGCATGTCATCCAGTCTTGTGTTAACAGGTTCCAGGGAATGGATCCGAGATAGCAGTGGTCTGGAGTACATGTCGATTTCTCTTTCTTATTTAGTCGGGGCTTCCTTATTCATTTATCGGTCAGTCTCCTGAGCACGACGGTACGGCCCTCGAGTACGACGGTACGGCCCTCGAGCACGACGGTGCGACCCTCGAGCACGACGGTACGGCCCTCGAGTACGACGGTAAAGCCATCGAGTACGACGGTACGGCCCTCGATCACGACGGTGCGACCCTCGAGCACGACGGTACGGCCCTCGAGTACGACGGTACAGCCATCGAGTACGACGGTACGGCCCTCGAGTACGACGATATGGCCCTCGAGCACGCCAGTACGGCCCTCGAGCACGACAATAGCGCCCCTGAGCAAGACGGTACGATCACTTGCATATGATGGTCTCACCTTTGACCTGCGCCTTAAGGGTCTAGTCACAGACCGAGCCATCATACCCAAAGGTCGTGTGTCGTACCGTCGTGCTCGTGTGTCGTACGGTCGTGCTTGTGTGTCGTACCGTCGTGCTCGTGTGTCGTACCGTCGTGCTCGTGTGTCGTACCGTCGTGCTCGGGTGTGGTACCGTCGTGCTCGTGAGTCGTACCGTCGTGCTCGTGTGTCGTACCATCCCGCTCTTGGGTTTCAAGAGCCACATTAACACTGCTAGGTGCCCCAACCAGGGGTCACATAAGGGCGAATATTTCTTCCACACGGGCCGGGAGCAACGACCATAACGCCCTCCTCAGTGATTGAACCCCCCTGCATCTAACCTCCCAAACTGTCATCTCCCAGTTACTCTCTTCTCCCTCCCCTGTCACGCCATCTATCATCATCCCTCATCCACTCAACTTCGGATTCCGCGCCTCCACATCAACCCATACATTCGTCAACATTCATCAACACATCCAAATTCATACTCACAAGTTACTCATCTATCTATCTATTCCCTTACCCATCGCGAGTTCTTAAGTCTATCCATTCGCACCTCCAGTCGATTTCCTGATCTACCTTTTTTAACAAACGCCGTCTATACTTCAGCTAACTATCTCCTCAATTCCTTGCCACCTATCTCCACCACTTCTCCGGATATCCGTAATTTCTTGACCACCTCGCTAAACGTCCAATCACTATCCATAAACCATCCACTCAGACTCTTAACCTTGTTAACTCTATCTTCTACAACTATCCACTAAAATCAACTTGCCCTATACCATCTACACAGAATTTAGAACTCAACTCCACCAACCACCTAACTCATGCAATCACCCACTTTTATCGTCCATATGGACCATCCATTTTCGTCGCTCACTATAGGAATTTGACTACCCCATGCACCCAACCCACGAGCAACACCCCACCTACCGCCTCCCAATCCACATCAACTACCAATGCATTCTAACAGGTGGAAGATGTGAAGAACAGTGATAAGAGGCCAACTATGCCTGTCGCAACATGCGTCGATTGGAAAGAGCAACTCGCATATGTCTGGGGAGTGTAGTTTCTGACGGGTGTACGTCTTGCAGAGTGATCTGTATGATCAACACCTCTACAATCCCCCCTACACACACACATCATCTGCGTCTCTGGTGTAGTAACATATCTTGAGGTAAAGAGTGCCACGTCAAAACTCTGAACAAAGCAGCATCGTCTGTGCTCTCTCTCTCTCTCTCTCTCTATCTCTCTCTCTCTCTCTCTCTCTCTCTCTCTCTCTCTCTCTCTCTCTCTCTCTCTTCTCTCTCTCGTCAATGGTACTCGTAGGTAGGTACAGCACTAGGTCCTCCCCCCCCCTTACCAGGAAAACTCCAGAAGATCAATGGCGAGAAGTACTCAACGTCTCATCTAATACCCGTCCTATATATCATATTCCTGTTCTCATACATTGCTCAAGAGTCCAGGGCCCTCTTTTTCTCCTCCTCGTCTTCCCTTCCCCCCCACTCCCTCTCGATACAACACAAAGCTACATATGAATAAGAAGGCCCTTTGAAGATCAGCCTTCCCCCCCTTAGTGCTGTGAGGCGAAATATAAAAGTTTAAACAAGTTTCCTGTTGGTCTTCGTCACAGCCCAAGACGACAGGGGCCTTGAAAGCCCATGCCTCAACTTGCGTAATGAGTTTCAGTCTCTCTCTAGGCCTAGCGACACATCGCTGCGAGCCTGTCGTAAAGTGGGTTAACACTTCACCGGTAGCTTACCTACGTGTGTGTGTGTGTGTGTGTGTGTGTGTGTGTGTGTGTGTAGGAGGAGGGAGGGAGGAAGCGCTTTCTCGCACCGACACGGTGGGAGCAACTGGCTCACCACCTCACCAAGTGGAGACGTCCTACCACCACGCTGCTCTATGTCCACCAACCAGAAGCCTGATCTTAGGGCTTCCCACACACAGGTCTGTCCTCGAGGCTTACCACCCCACCTTACCATCAAGGGCTTCGCACCATCAAGGGCCTGGAACCAAACAACCAGATGCTGTGCTGTTGAGGGCTGCCTACGGGCGGCTTCCAACATCTTGGTCGACCAACGACCCAATCCAACAGCCTAGGACCAGCTCGGGCTGTGTGTGTGTGGGGGTGAAGACCCCCTTCTCCCACCCCCAAGCCTTCACCAGGTATGCACCAGGCAACAAGCCACCAGGGCCTACCATCTGGTATATACGAGATCCTTACCTACACAACCAACCGAGGAAACGACCACATCTCCCAGGATCTCCTACCAATATCACCAGGTTCCTCAACCAAGCAGTAAGGTTCTACCTCTCCTGTGGTTATATACCACACCAACAGAGCTCTCACCCCTGTGAATTCATCTCTACGGTGAGCCTCGTCTAACCACACGAGTAACCCCACCAGACTACCAGATTCAACCATCAGGTCAAGCCCTACCCAATACACAACCAAGAGGGCTTTTGACGAATCACATGCAGGGGCCAAGGAAGACAATATCAAACACCTCCACCACAAGATCCCTTCATCCCAACACCAGGGTCTACACCACCATACACGAGCCCAACCACAGAACCAACCCCAGGACCTAACCACCACCACCACCACAGAACCAACCCCAGGACCTAACCACCACCACCACAGAACCAACCCCAGGACCTAACCACCACCACCACAGAACCAACCCAGGACCTAAACCCCCCAAACCAAAACACGAACCAGCCCCAGGACCTAACACCACCACCACAGACCCTCAACCCACACAGGCTACACCACCATACCAGCCAACCACACAACCAACCCCAGGACCTAACCACCACCACCACAGAACCAACCCCAGGACCTAACCACCACAGAACCAACCCCAGGACCTAACCACCACCACCACAGAACCAACCCCAGGACCTAACCACCACCACCAGAGAACCAACCCCAGGACCTAACCACCACAGAACCAACCCCAGGACCTACCCACAACCACCACAGAACCAACCCCAGGACCTAACCACCACCACCACAGAACCAACCCCAGGACCTAACCACCACCACCACAGAACCAACCCCAGGACCTAACCACCACCACCACAGAACCAACCCCAGGACCTAACCACCACCACCACAGAACCAACCCCAGGACCTAAACCACCACAGAACCAACCCCAGGACCTAACCCACAACCACCACAGAACCAACCCCAGGACCTAACCACCACAGAACCAGCCCCAGGACCTAACCACCACCACCACCACAGAACCAACCCCAGGACCTAACCACCACCACCACAGAACCAACCCCAGGACCTAACCACCACCACCACAGAACCAACCCCAGGACCTAACCACCACAGAACCAACCCTAGGACCTAACCACCAACACCACAGAACCAACCCCAGGACCTAACCACCACAGAACCACCCCAGGACCTAACCACCACAGAACCACTGTGATCTATCCACCACAGTGTTACTCAACCACCAAACAATGGGCTTACGACTCAATAAACCCAGTGTTTTCCTTTTTTTCTTCTTCTTCTTAAGCGCTATATCGTCGCCACTACTACCCCTCCTCCCCCACAAGAGGGCCACAAGACAAAAGACTTAATATGCAACAAATCTCCATTACTTACCTGAGACTGGAGGTCCACACACACACACACACACACACACACACACACACACACACACACACACACACACACACACATTCCCACACACACATACGCACAAACACATACAAACACAAACACTTATAAGCAGATAGTGCATTAAACTGTTACAAGTCCCCGGGTGTTTACACGAACATCCCTTCAATGGCGTGACGTCACAGTCTATTATATTATAAGCAGATAGTGCATTAAACTGTTAAAAAAGAGCCCTGGATGTTGACACAATCACCCTATCAATCGTGTTACCTTATCTATTTGCTTCGTCAAAAGGGGGATCATTCTTTCGAGTGCCTCACTGCATGGGTGAATGATGACGTCATCCTCCCCCCCTCAACCTACGTGTCCCCCCCTCCTCCTCCCCTGGGAAGCGGTCCAGACTTCCAGTCGTTCTCAAACAGACGTCCTTCATAAACCCACGACGCGTCAACTCCTCCTACACCCGGCTCACCTCAACACCCGATCAAACGTCATACCTAAGTATTACACTCCTGTTCTTCGTAGACCCACACACACACACACACACACACACACACACACACACACACACACACACACACACACATCTCCAGCAGTAGCAGTCACACGGGTTTCCAACCCGGCGCCTTCATCTGACTTTTAAAACCCACACGGCCAGAGCCTAATAAACATAACAGACACACTGTAAACTGATAAATCATCAACATGTCTCATTAACTACTATGGAGGAGGAGGGAGGGGGGGGGGAATTAATGCCTACACCCCCCCCCCCCACCATCCAGGGTCGGGAGGCAGGGTTGGCTAGCCCAACCTAACCTATCCAGTGCCTCCAGTGGTCCATCATCCCATCTTCTTTCATAATCTCCTCCTTCGCTTTATCAACACCTCTGGCTTCTCGTCATTCCCCTCCTCTCTCCTCCTCCTCTTCTTTATCTACCCCTGAGAGCCTCCCCTCTTCATGGGTCAAACATCCCGCGACATCATCTCCAGGCTGGACCACTGCTCCACGGAGGCCCCAGCCCAGGCAGGGGATGGAGCCCCAGGAACACCACAGAGGGTAAGCCTTGTTTATCCATCAAGTGGTATTGATCCTCCCACTTCTCCCCCCCACCCCCTTTTCCCCTGGGGGGAGGAGGGGGGGCTAGTTATCCCCTTACCTTCGCCCCCCCCTGCCCCTAAGGGCCCTATTATTCCCCTCCTTCCCCGCAGCCTCTCCTTCCCTCTACCCCCAATGGCTTCATCCTTCAACCCCCAACACCTGACGGCCTCCCTTCTACAACCACCCCTCTCACAGCATGCCCCTACCTACGCATTCCCTCACGCAGAGCTGTTCACGAGAGGTACACACACACACACACACAAACACACACACACACACAGATGGGGCTTCAAGAGTGCAGGACTCCCTATCCGTACAGTACAAATAGGTAATTACATCCCACGAGATGGGGCACCAAGGGTGTACAACTTCCTCCCCCCCGTACAGTACAGATGGGTAATTACATCTCCCTACTACACAGACAGGTGGTACATCCTAAAAGATGGTGCTCATGGAGGGAAACCAGCGCACACATTCACCCAAATGTTGCACAGTGGCAGCTGGTGTAATCGAACAGCCTGTGCACTCAAAAGGAAGATACCATGCACTCAGTACCCGGCGCCACGCAAGTGCAAGCGCTTCTGTTATCTGGGGGGGGGGGGGGGGTCTTTCCCGACACATGACACACATATGGGTCCAGGACACACTGACCACACACATGACCCTGATCCTTGTCTACATGCCCTACATACAGGGCTGGCTCACGGAGAAAAGTCCTTACCGAAACTCTCTCTCTCTCTCTCTCTCTCTCTCTCTCTCTCTCTCTCTCTCTCTCTCTCTCTCTCTCTCTCTCATGCCTCATTCTTACCTGTCTTCCTTTTCTAAGTCGAACACCTACACCTAAAGTATATATATATATATATAATATATATATATATATATATATATATATATATATATATATATATATATATATATATATATATCATATAATGAATACTTGAGGCAACCCAAGAAAGGAAACTTCGACTTAAGCCTCCCCCAAAAATACAATTTCTGAGTGTGGATATTTTCAGGTCAACCTGGGGTCACAGAAAGCCTTAAAACCGTACAGTACCTGTAGGGGACTCGAACCCGGGTCCAGGAAAGACGTTCCCTTCCCTGAAACTTCCAAGCCAATACCAATACAAACGAGCGGCTTTGTACGGCATTTCCCCCAGGTCAGGTCAGCGTGGGAAAAGGTCAGCGCGCAGCTCTCTGGACAAGCAAGACGCAGGAAATGACACACGCCGCTAATGACACCAATGCGCTGACTCTCCCAAGGAAAAGGTCGTATTTGCAGACACAGTCTGGCTTGACCACGACCGCCGGGATGAACAAACAAGGCCCTCGTCATGCCCTTCTTACGTAGGCTACAGTGAGTGTGGAAGTGGCTTACTTACAGACCAAACACTTTATATTTCTAAGTGAGACGGGGTGGAAGGGGGGAGGCTTCGGCACTCTTTGTAGACACTTACAGGTCATCTGGCCAGTCGCTCGAAGTAACAACACCGCCCCGCGAACCGCTTCTTACCTGCAGGAGAAAAGAAAAAGAAAACATTAATATTCGAGCTATGGCAAGGGCGAGCGTACGTGCGCACGACGACGGAGGGTAAAGCAACGTCAGGGAGGGGCAAGGGTGGGTGTGTGGGTCGGGGTGTGGAGGGAGGAGAGGGTCGTGCGTTTATATGACGAAGCAGTCGTGTTGGTACACACGCTTTACAACGTCCGTCGCACCAGGCAGCCTCTCTCTCTCTCTCTCTCTCTCTCTCTCTCTCTCTCTCTCTCTCTCTCTCTCTCTCTCTCTCTCTCTCGCCACGGAGGACAAATCCCACTGACAGCCGAAATAAATGGTGCCCGCGCCGGGGGGGAGGGGGAGGGGGAAGGAAATTTGCATAATAAACAAGCAGTTTGGTTAAACTAGTGGGGCGCCCCCGCTCGGCTCGTTCATCATGGCGACGGACGCCAAATCGGCGACAGGGAAGAGGGGATGGGGAGGGGGAGGGGAGGGTTCGTCTGGCGCCTGTCGGAGCCACGGGCCTCGCTGACACTTGTTGGTCTCCTGGTCTCCCCTCCCCCCTGCTCCAGCCACCATAGCGCCTGGCCTCTTCCATCACGCCCTACTGACTCAAAAGCACACCACCCAGGGCCCCAGATAAGCACACCAAAGGTCGAATAACCCATCACCATTACGACTACAGCCATGATGTGTCGTCGTCTGTATTTTCCCCCCCCTCATGCTGGTCCCAGTACGGGGCACCTGACTGTCACAGTCGTGTGGGGGAGGTTTTGGTACTTTTCCTGATGTTACGACGCGACAGAAGATGTGTCCCGGGTTACACACACACACACACACACAAAGGCTTAGCTTTCATGAAAAATAAAAAATAATAATAGCATTAATAACAAGCATAATAGTAGTAGTAGTAGTAGTAGTAGTAGTAGTGTAGTAGTATTAGTAGTAGTAGTAGTAGTAATAATAATAATAATAATAATAATAAATAATAATAATAATAATAATAATATTAATAATAACGACCCTAAACTGGCGCCAAGTTCCATTCAGTCATCCAGCTGTTCCCTGGATCAGCTGTTCCCTTGACCAGCTGTTCCCTGGATCAGCTGTTGCGCCGCCACAACGGCCAGCCAGAGCCGCGGGGTAAACACCCTAACGCCAATAAACGCCACACAGACGCCACTAAGGCAACGCATAGGTGCGTCGGAGGGCTTAGAGGAGCGTTTCAACGCTATCAGGATTGCGGTCAACGGTACTGAGAGGCGTTTCAACGCTATAACACGTGCGTTAATGCTACTGAAGGTGCGTTGACGCAATCAGAGGTGCGTCAACGTTATCGAGGGGTCAACGCGGCGTGGAGTAAAAGCACAGCCTCCACAACCAGATGGCACTGCTGGCGGCGTGGAACAGTCACAGGTCAGGTCACCAAAGGGCACCAACCAGGTCACCCCCGCAGGTACCAAGAAAGTAGGTCCCCATGACCTGTCACACTTCAGGTCATACCTGACAACCATCGTCACGTCAGAAGGTCACATGACGCGTCAGGAAAGGTCACATTACACGCACAAGAGCAAAAACACACGACAAAATAAACACAGACAGGAAGACAGTCAACAAATACTAGAGACATAAGATCACGCAAAACAATAAATAAACGTAAAATCAAATAAATAAAAGTAAGAAACATTAATCGAAAATGCGGGAAAAAGGCGAGATAATATACGATATATCCACACTATAAATACAGATATTCAAACTATATTAATAGTAATTCATCATAAAGAATCGAAGCTGACTCATAAGAAAACACAAAAAGCCCTCTCACCTACAACAAAAGCCACCTAATCTTATGAAAACAAAAGCGACCTCATTCATTATGTATAAAAAAAAAGCATCTTGATCCATAAAAAAGCAAGTCTTTACACCCATAAAAAGCAAGTCTTTACACCCATAAAAAGCAAGTCTTTACACCCATAAAAACAAAAGCCTCTCCATCCATAAAAAACAAAAGCGACCTCATCCATATACACTTAAAAAAACAGAAGCTTTGACACCCACACAAACCTCCGGAAGACATGTGAATAAAAATAGGCTCATCACCATCAGGTTCATCACATCATCATCATCATCACACACGAGCTGTAAACACCAGCACAGGGGAACCGACCATCGCCTGGAAGGGCCCGGCCCTCCACTCGATATATTAAATATAGATCCAACCAAGTGTGGAGGGGGAGAAAATAGTGCGTGGGTTGCCAGCAAGGTCACACTGGGAAGGGGGGTTGGGAAGAGCGGAACCCCCCCCTGTGATGGCGGTCATCACTAACGGAGGGAGGAAGGAGGGGTCATCAGGTCACAGCACGGAAGGGTCATCGCCGCCGCTGACGTCACCATGACAAATGCCCGCCATTACGACCTGTTGGCGCGAGGGGGGTGGGGTGTGGGGGGTGTGGGGGGTGTCCTGACACAGGTCAGCACTGGAGGAGGAAAGGGGGGAGGGGGTGTGGAAGGCAGTATAAGGCCCGAGGACGAGAGTATAAGGTCAAAGTCTCGAGAGTCGTGAACGACTGGAACTCGAGACGTTGGGGGGGGGGGTGAATGAAAGGGACTTGAATCATGAATGCTTTTGAGTTTTAAAAAGTTTGCCTAAAGTATTTCATTGATGGCATGGATGAGGGGGGGGGGGCGTCATATAGCTAAGGGGGTAGACTGCGGAAGGAGGAGGAGGGGGTGGGGGGGGTCAAGTACAGAATGTACAGTGAGTACATTACAAGAGACTGACAGGTGGGGGGCCTGTGTGGACCCCAGAGACCGTCATATCTACGTAAAATACATTTATATATAGCACGTATAAACAAGAAACAGGGAAAGTGGGAAGATGAAGAACAGAAAATATTTAGGAAAGGGGAAAAAAATCTCCATGAACGAATATGAACACCAAAATCAACCTGGTGTGCGTACACCGAACGAGAGGGAACGAAACCTGGTAAATACCTAATGATGTCTTTGGGGATCTTGGCCCCCACAGCCACGGCTGGGCCCCAGGATGCATGTTGGGGTCGTTGGTCGACCAAGCTGTTGGAAGCCACAGTAGCCCTCAGGCCCCACATGTAGCCCACACCACAGCCTGACTGGTCTGGTACACTTTGTAGGTACTTGCCCAGTGCACACTTGAACTTCTCTACCGTGCATCCCAGGCTGTTTCTGATGACGGTAGATGGCGAGGTGTTGAAGAGTCTTGGGACCAGGGTGCCTAAGATGTCCTCTCTTTCCATGGCATACCGCACCTTAGAATTCCTGGAGTATTTTACAAAGTCTTCCATGCCTATTATGACATTAGAATGAGGCAAACTAATATGGGAAATTATACTCAGCAAGTAAGAAGATTATTTTAGCGAAGGTTCTGGTCATGGATGTGAACCGGGCCTTAAGTGATATATAAATGGGGTTAAAAAGGTTGAAAAGACAGAAATGGAAAAATAATCTACGAGTTCTGGAGGGAGTGGAAAAACTGCCTTTTAAAAAAGGGTCGAATGGTAGCTGTTAGCGAGGACATGAGAGGGCACAGAGCTGTTCATAAGTATAGCGGTGGAAGGAAAGGGTTAGGTGGTACTGGCTAGGAAAGACACGAGAGGGTAAAAAGAGTTCCAAAACTCAGCGGCGTAATGGAAGAAAGAGACATCACAACGGCTCATACTCGAGAAATCATGTGACGCTGTGGCTTGCTGACTGATGCAAGCCACTCCAGCCTCTCCCAAAGCCGTGGTGCCAGGCGACAAGAGGCAGTCTCCTCTTCCTAAGTCGATGTACTGTACCCACTGTACGCTCTGTAGTGGCCTCCACCTACCCCTACATACGTGCTCCTTCACCCATACTCTCACTGAAATGCTTCGTCTATGAACATCTAGGCAATAAATATCCTAACACTCTCCTCCTATCATCGTAACCACAGTGGCAGGCGAGGGGGGGGATGTGGCACTCCCTCAATAATGATGGTGCTACGTGAAGGAGATTATCCTCCAACAACCTCCCAGTGTGTGTGTGTGTGTGTGGTGTGTGTGTGTGTGTGTGTGTGTGTGTGTGTGGCGACAGGAATATATGCCTCCCTCGACAACACCAGCCCCTGTGGCAGCGCCCTGATTACCACAACCACCACACACCTATATATATACACCTACCACACGAGGACAACTGGGTAAGAGAGGAGGTCCACTCGTGAATTCTGGCGTTGGTCAACGCACGCAAGCGCACACACTCACGCACGTAACAACGCAAACGCGCGCGCGCGCGTTCAACGCCCTCAACTAAGTCTCTATAAAGACAAAGAATCAACTGGGCTTGGTGGTGTCCCAAGGGCCAAACTAATCAACAGGTTCCTGGTCCCCTCCCTCCACAGGGCCCGATGGGATCTGTCGCTCTTTGAATTCCTTCTGCATTTCTTTCCTCTGTGAATATATCTCTCGCCGAATGAGAGGAGAAGAAAAAAAAGGGCATGGAACACAGTGCACCATCGCCCACTTAATCTCTCAAGGGGCGTGCATCCCCCCAAGGCGCGTCTAAGACATGAAGACCCCGGGTCTTCGACGGGAAGACCATACCTTACCGACATGCCATACGATGGTGCTGGAGGACTTAACCCAGTGGTAAGACAGAGAGGCCCTCGACAGAGGCCCGAGTATCGGCCCTCCATCACAGGGGCAACCCACTGTAGAGCACGACCCACTTTACCACCTAATATTACACCCACTGGGGGTAACTCCCACTGTAAAAACCCCAACTAGAGGGAAAAAGAAATGTTATAAATTAAGCAGCAACGGAGTCTCAAGGGGGGTCGCCAAGTGGCCAGTCAGCGAAGCGAGGTGGAAACCAATGGGCCATGTGGTTATCTATTTCCCTTCCCTCTCCCCCCTCCCACCCACCTCCTTCCGCTATCCCTCCCCCCCCCCTTACCACTAAGGGGTGGGGGTCTCCCCCAGACACATTAACTCACCCCTGCGACACCTGCGCGGCTCACGCTTCGTTAACCCCTCGTTACGCACGCCACATCTGTAAGCTGTTTCCTTTAGGGCGTGGGGGGGGGGGGGGCGGTGGCCCTTCATACCTTGCGTAATCTCACACAGGTGGTCAACTACGCAACCCCCCCCCCCAGTACAGGTATCTGTGCTGACACCTGTGTGGTGGTCAGCGTGCGTGGCTGACATCTGTGTGGTGGTCAGCGTGCGTGGCTGACATCTGTTTAGCTGTCAGCGTGCGTGGCTGATGAGCTTTAGAAAATGTCTAAACATATCTATACTTGAAGGGGACTAATAAATTACTACCCATCACGCCTGTCAACAACCACAACGATACCGAACCAGTTATGTAATTACTTTTCATCGGGCTAGTTGTTAGTGAGGCCTCGTTACTGCTGCTGACACACGTAATTAATAATCACAATCATAATAATAACTAATAATAACAATAATGATAATAACAATATTAATAATAAGAAGAACCGTGAAAATAAGTATCAGTGCAGAAAGAGGAGTCCGGTAACACACACACACACACACACGACCATAAGAAAGGGGAAAAAGAGAGATCTTTTAAGGCTGCATCTGCCAGACTACTGACGTCATGCTGAGAGAGAGAGATAGATAGATAGATAGAGAGAGAGAGAGAGAGAGAGAGAGAGAGAGAGAGGAGAGAGAGAGAGAGAGAGAGAGAGAGAGAGAATGCATCACTGGCTTTACTCACTTCATCATTGCAGTCGACCATCATTCATCACGTGGGAATCAGCGAGTCTCACGTTGGCACCCGAGCCCCAGAAATCCCCTCCTAATGATTCTTAAATCACTTACCCCGACGCCTTCTTTGGCTCCTCCGCAGCCCGCCCCACGCCGGCAGGCACCACAGTCCGCCACTGGGGTGTGTGCCACTGCCAGACGTGGCCACATGCACTACTTCCCCAGGCGGCTCTCGCCACACTCACCCCACCTACAACCCACCTTTCACGAACAACCTCCAGTTCTAACCCAGTCCCACCATCGTAACCACTGCCGCCACTCGTTACCACTGCCACCACTGCCTTGCCACACCTTCATGGCCACCGCAACTTTCACCTCCAAATACTCCTACAATCACAATCAGCATCCTGGACTTTACGTGACATCAATAACACCTTCTACAACCTCAGACCAATCAAAGTATCGTTTTCCACAACCAACCTCAATCCCGACCCTTCCATCGCCTCAGCCAACCTCAACCCATACCCCTTACACCTTCAATCTCAACTCTCAGACTATAAGCCAAAACGGGACTTTGTAACGCAACGAAGAAAATGTGTCACAGTCCACACACAAGACTGGAAACAAACAGGTCTGGGCGTGAACTCTCGTGGATTGTGTAAAAGGTGAAAGATTGATGACTGACCTCATCATCTTTGACAGAGAGAGAGAGAGAGAGAGAGAGAGAGAGAGAGAGAGAGAGAGAGAGAGAGAGAGAGAGAGAGAGAGAGAGAGAGAGAGAGAGGCTGTGGGATCGGTGAAGAGAAAAGGCAGGACACTGAGAATTTACAAAAGAAGAAAAATTTTTAACCAGTAACGTCCAAAAAACACACCTGTTCTCTCCCCAGCTGGAATATTGCTGTGTTAACACACACACATTCGGAGAAATTATTGAGCATCACAGAGCTCAACGCCCCTTCACCGTCCACTGGGATTTCGTAAACACATTGGGCAAAACAAAGAAGGAAGAAGCGGTTACTCTGAGGTACACCAGACCACAGCCAGTTGGGGCAACATCAGTTAATACGAGAGACGCGCCAGCACACTAACCTCAGCTAGGGGAGCCTGCTCACAGACTGAGTTGTGAGGGCAGAAGACTGATTGACCCTTCAATCTACCATTACCGGAGGAGGGGAATAGGTAGACGACCACCACCGCCACTTAACGAAAGGTAATTTATACCAACCACGACACCCGCCATTATCTTAGATCACAATCCCCAGCACCGTCCAATCATCAACTAAACCCACAGCGCGACAAATCACCACAAAATAACCATTAACACCCACCAATTACACCCACACCACCACGAACGCAACCACCATCGACCATCAATCCTACCAGCACCACCAGCTACCACAACCACTACCAACCACTTCAACAACCCAACGGCAGACCCACCCACGCACACAATGACCAGCACAACCCACGGAAATTGCCTTTGCCCCCTGGACCTATCTGGCTCTGGGCCCATGACCCGTGTTTCCACCATTTTCCGCATCATGGGATTCAAAAAGCCTTCATGCCAGTGAATAGCGCTATTGTTGTTCTTTCCTATTCTGGCCTGGCACCAAGGGGAGAGGGAGAGGGAGAGAGAGGGGGGGGGTATGGAGTGGGAAAGGGGGGGCCTACAGGTATATGGCCAAGTTGGGCGGCTCTGGAGGTCCAGAAGCGCAGACATATAGCAGATTTTCTTTATCACTTTATCTTATCTCGTCCAGGTGTATATCACTTGGCGTGTGCTTGACACGGGCGAGGGGAGGATAACGGGGGAGGGGGGATGACGGGGGGGATGGGTAAGCTGGGGTAAACTCATCGTCCATCACCACGCCAACACAGGAGAACCACTGGAGGCCACCTTAACAAGCATCACTCCTGACCATTCTTCATCGCCTTACCTCCCTCAATGCACACCAACGACCGTCCCATCATTATCACCACCCCATCATCATTACCACACTTGCCCCCATTCTCCCATCACCAGAAGTAGCACTGTCAACCCCTCTTGCCCATCCCCATGTCCCAGTTCAGGAGTCTGCTGCAGTGGGTCGTCAACGCGAACCCATCACAATCACCTACTACACCTCTCTCTCCCAGCCAGCCAGCCAGCCAGCCAGCCACCCTCAGATCCCCCCTATACTGCTGGTGGAGGACCCCTCGGCGTCTAGCGGGGGCGGCCCCATCAGCGGCGCTATCATAAGTGGCAATTGGCGGAAGGATCACAGCGGCAGAAGGTAATGCGGCCCCATCGCCGAGCGGCCCTATTACCCAACTCCCGGTATTGGCTCCACCATTACGCCTCTCCCACCCGGTCCTAGAGTCACGCAGATCACACAACACCTGCTGCCATAATGGAGATCAACCTCTTCCCTTTTAACCTCTTCTCTTTTCCCTTCACCGTTAAAGAAAAGAACAACGCACGACTAGTAAATGCAATGGAGATGTTCAAGAAAAGGCGAGGAACTCATGTCTGTGGGAGGTTTAAAGTCTGTGGGGAGCATAGGCCGTGTGTATATCTGTGGTCCCCCAACTCGACGGCTTAACGAACATAGAATCTTGGGATTAAATGACACAGAAAAGATTAATTCCTCTGATTAAATGTACGCAGTGTTATCAAACCACAAGAGAAACTCTGTTAGAGGCTTTTGCTCTTAACTTTTACGCACTGGAAAAGCCAGGAAGAATAAGAGAAAGCTACAATTTGCTCACCTCTATTCCTTTCAAGCCACTGGGGTCTGTAATCTGCTGGCCACGAATCTACGTATGTACCAAAGCCATCAGGGACTCCACCCACCTGATGGCTGTATGAGCAGGAACACGCACGGTGCATCGTCACAAAATCCGAGGAAAACGCATTCTCGAAAACGAGCAACCACACATGAAAGAACTTCGCCTGTGATTCTCTTTTATGATATGTTTTAATGCGAGGGAAGACACGTGATGCATCAATGTTACACACACACACACACACACACACACACATGGGTAACACAGCCAGACCTGGTTCTACCAAGCCTTACATACAGATCATTCCACGTTCCAGCGAAGGAAGAACGAGAATCTGGAAATCAAATTACAAGGGAAGAGGCCAGGAAGAATGAGCAAATCAAATCAAGTGTACACTAAACATGATCTGGGGAGCGTTAGGGAGAAGGAGCGTACACTCCATGGAACTAAATCTGTCTAATCTCCAACTGTCGTATACACGGAAACCACCATGGAAAGACCCCCTGGGGTTCTTCAACAAGAAACTGGACAGTATCTTCCATGAGTGTATTCCAGGAAGCCAGATTGCGTAGCGTTTTCTAAAAGGAAGACCTGCTGGCGGCATCAAAGAGCTTAAGGAAAACGGAAGCTAAGGTATACAGTAATCAACTTTCAAAGAGACGGCACTGGAAGATGGCAGCGTCATTCTAATGCCTCTGAAGGCACAAAGGATGCGTGTCTGGATCCCTCCCTCTCTTTCCTTGACCATCACGCCATCCTCGCTCTAGCCTCCTTTCGCTCTACCTTCCCCCGTCCCTGGCAACCCTCCAGGTCCCTCTCTCTCCCTCCCTTCCGTCGCGTCCTTAAAACCCTGAATGTGTCGCTGGCAGATCCCTAATTTCCGAGCCCGGGGCCAGGGCGGAGGTCATCCTGGGGTCGCATTAGGCTCAGATGCGGCGACACGAGACGGATGACGACGAGGCAGCCCAGACATCCATCTCCCTCACCATAAACCCCCTCCTCACCCGTCAACCCGCGGGAAAGAGAGGGAGGAGGAAGAACAGAAGTCTTGAACAGGGGCGTATCTAGGGGAAATAGCGCCTATGGCAAGCATTGAAATTGCGCCCCTGGCTTGATTAAAAATGTACACACACAGGATGTATATAAAAATATATACAGTGTAATTATAAACTGTTGAAGAGTTAAGCCAAACTTATATATATATATACTCTGAAAGACGTATTTGATCAAAATTGTAATGTAGAAGCGGTAATGCAACTGATAGTAGCAAAAAATTACTATAGATGAAAAGTAGGCGAGTTTCTTTCTTTTATATCACAAAACTAAACCGTAAAAAAATGTCAGTCTGGCAGCATATGTCAAAAACCAAACCTGCTGAGTGGCGTCCCCCTTCAGGAGGCGCCCAGGGCACCTGCCCTACCTGCCATACACTAGGTACGCCACTGGTTTTGAAGACGAAAATATAGAGAGAAAAGTCGACTCTCAAACCTTTTATCTGTCTAAGTATATACAGCATCTCACCGACAGGACGAAGGGTACATGGTACGTCAGGAGTGTACGGTGAGTACATGTACACAAGAGGGTGACAGGTGAGGGCCTATGGAACCCAGAGGTCTCTCTTGCGAAGTACAGATTGCATGAGGGTAATACAGGAGGAGGTGACAGAAGGGGATGACATAGAAATGGAGGAGGAGGAGGAGGAGGAGGAGGAGGAGGAGGAGAGAGACGAAACATATTAGGATGACGGAGGGGATAAAAACAAGTGAGAAGGAAAAGATACGATAAAAGTGGGGGAAACGGAAAGATGGAGGGAAATGTACCTGGTTCTGGAAGGGGCGTGGTACTAGTAGCAAACGACTCCAGCCTCCCTGGTCGTCAACGACCCCCCCCCCCTCACCCGTCGGTTGTGAGGGGTCGTGACGTGGCAGGTGGACGAGGCGATCAATGAGAACCTAAGCGTTACCGGGAATGTGCTTAACCCTTTGAGCTGGATGGTACGACCCTCGAGCACGACGGTATGAGCCTTGAGCATGAGGGTGAGACCCTCGAGGAGGATGGTACGACTATGGCCCTTAAGCTCGATGGTACGACCCTACACCATAAAGGTAAGGCTCTTTTAAGCACGGTGGTACGACTCGTAACCATGCTGGACTGGTCATTGACCCGATTCGTCAAGGGACACGTCAAATGCCAGATGATCGTACCCAAGGGTCGTTCCGTAGTGCTTTGGGGTCGTGCCGTCGTGCTCAAGGATCGAAAAGGAGGTTTGTGGGATGAAGCCTTAAGCTCAAGGGGTCGTACCGTCGTCAAGGGCCGCACAGCCGTACTTGAAAGTCATTCCGCGGTGCTCAAGGGTCGTACCGTCGTGTTCACGGGTCGTACCGTTGTGTTCACGGGTCGCACCGTCGTGTTCAACTGTTTAAAGTCCCCACCACCGCACAAGTTCACTCGTAAAAGTTGGAACAAATGGCGGCAACGAACAAAAGTCCAGAGATGTGAAAGTTCCTCACCTTTTTACCTGCAGGGACGAACAGCCTGGGTGACCAAGAGGCAGACGAGACTGATGAACCCAGGAACGAGTTACGGGGGGTGGAGATATGCCCCTAAAGCTAACATGACGATGTTATTCAAAGACTTTAAGGACGGGAGGACTCAAAGACCGCAAGGGGGAAGAACAAATTGTTGCTTAACAAATTCAAACCCTGTTCTTTGAGTGATGACTAATGAACAAACCCTGTGTGTTCTTCTAATTAACAGTATGTGACAAAATCTAATGAACGGTGGCAGGGATGATATTTACTTTGATTAAATCTTAATGAACAAGGCTCATTAATTATCCAATCTGACGTCATTCGGTCTCCCATAATGAGGGCCACGGGAGAAAAATGATCTAATGGGATTTTAATTAACAGCTTCTCATTTAGGTATAGCAAGTGATTACAACTTTTTCCTTCTCTTAAACCTAGATACGTGTATGTGTTATCTGAAAAAAAAGAAAATGAACTGAACTGACTTTTCAGCCAATTACTCACAGTGGTTGAAAGTGGAGAGTCATCAATTAACCACACTCTGTACTCGAGGCTATTTTAGTACAGCTGAAAATACATCAGGCCTGGAATACAATAGGTCTTCCCCCATCTATTACCATTCTCTTAAAATTCCCAGTCTCCATCGGAATGCAAAAGTCATTCGGCCATATCAAGGTCTATCATCCGTAATAAAACCTATCATCCGTAATCTAACTTTTCATCCGGATATAATCTATTATCCGGAATGATAGCATTAAAATTTGCTGGCTCTGAATATATATATATATATATATATATATATATATATATATATATATATATATATATATATATATATATATATATATATATTTTTTATACTATCCGCCATTTCCCACAACAGCGAGGTAGCGTTAAGAACAGAGGACTGGGCCTTTGAGGAAATATCCTCACCTGGCCCTCTTCTCTATTCCTTCTTTTGGAAAATTAAAAAAAAGAAAAAAAAAAAACGAGAGGGGAGGATTTCCAGCCCCCGCTCCCTTCCCTTTTAGTCGCCTTCTACGACACGCAGGGAATACGTGGGAAGTATTCTTTCTCCCCTATCCCCAGGGATATATATATATATATATATATATATATATATAATATATATATATATTATATATATATATATATATATATATATTTTTTTTTTTTTCATTTTTTTATTTTTTTTTGCTTTGTCGCCGTCTCCCGCGTTTGCGAGGTAGCGCAAGGAAACAGACGAAAGAAATGGCCCAACAAACCCCCATACACATGTATATACATACGTCCACACACGCAAATATACATACCTACACAGCTTTCCATGGTTTACCCCAGACGCTTCACATGCCCTGATTCAATCCACTGACAGCACGTCAACCCCGGTATACCACATCGATCCAATTCACTCTATTCCTTGCCCTCCTTTCACCCTCCTGCATGTTCAGGCCCCGATCACACAAAATCTTTTTCACTCCATCTTTCCACCTCCAATTTGGTCTCCCACTTCTC
Source organism: Panulirus ornatus (assembly GCF_036320965.1). Taxonomy (NCBI): domain Eukaryota; kingdom Metazoa; phylum Arthropoda; class Malacostraca; order Decapoda; family Palinuridae; genus Panulirus; species Panulirus ornatus. The sequence goes on along the minus strand of NC_092240.1, from coordinate 53,746,802 downwards.
CTCGTTCCCTCCACCTCCGACACACACACACACACACACACACACACACACACACACACACACATATATATATATATATATATATATATATATATATATATATATATATATATATATATATATTATATATATATATGGTCATGCAGTACATCGGTACTTTTACACACACACATTATAATATATATATATATATATATATATATATATATATATATATATATATATATATATATATATATATATATATATATATATAAGCGATTAACAAAAAGTCGATTCCTATTCCGGGAAACGTGGACGGGAAGGTGGTGGTGGTTGGAGGATGAGGTGTGGGTGGGGGCTTCACCACCCTCCCCCAGTGGATTACGTGCGATTCCTGGACTATCCGGAATGGCCATCGGGATTTCCGGGAATCTGGGAATGCAGCTCTGGTCCGTGGGCGCGTATTAGCGGTCCGGATTACCTCGTCCAGCCAGAAGGGGGGGTGGGGGGTCCGTCCGTCACAGCACTACCTCGATCGCGGCTTTGACGAAGAGCAAAACACCCGGAGGAGGGAGGGAAAAAAGGAACATTGGTGAAGAACTGGAATGAACACCTCGACCATGCGAACGACGAGGCGTCGTAATGCGACACGACAACCGCTTCCACAGACGCGACACACGAGGTACGAGTTGTGAAAACGACTGGCTTTGTTGTGACGACACGACACAACACACTTGAAACCCAGGCAGTTAACACACACACACACACACACACACACACACACACACACACACAACATACATACACACACACACACACACACACACACACACACACACACACACACACACACACATACATACATACACACACACACACACACCTCCAGCCGTCTGAGATGCAGGGGTCCCGTGTGTATACGAGTGATGTAAATCCCCCGCCGACGACCCGGCGTAAAAGATGGAGAAAAAGAAGGGGGAAAAAAATGTAAATTTCAAAACGGACGCGGGTTATTATATAGGCGTCGTCCACTTGGCACACTCGACCAAGACGAAGGCATCGACGGGGGTTAATCGACGCATCAGTCATCACCAGATGACGTCCGAGACGCCCTTACGATACAGACGGAACGCTGCACGGTGAGAGAAGGGATCGTATCCCACAAATGGCCCAAGTTCCCGGTTTACGTCAGCCTGAGTGAGGCCCGTGTCCCGAATTATCTTAAAGAGTCCTTTCTCATTCTCCCCTCCTGACTGACCCCTTTCCACTCTCCTCTCCTGTCTGACCCCCATCCTATTCTCTTCTGTCTGACCCCTTCTCATTCCCCTCCCTTCCTGTCTTACCCCTTTCCCATTCTCCTCTCGGGTCTGACCCCTTCCCATTCCCCACCCCCCTCCTGTCTTACCCCTTTCCCATTCTTCCCTCGTGTCGGACCCCTTTCCCATTCTTCCCTCCTGTCTGACCCTTTCCCATTCTCCCTTTCTGTCGGATCCCTTCGCTCCAGCAATCATCCACCCATCCCTCTTCCTTCTCCTCCTTCACTCTCCTTCATTCATCTCCCTCATCACTCACCGTCCCTCTCCTTACGCTGTCTCCTATGTGAAACCCCGCCCCACCCAGGCATCCGCCCACAGCCACCCACTCACCCGCCCATTACGAGTAATCCGTGGGCGTGGAGGTCGAGCCGTCCCATCCATCACCTCCTCACACCCTGATGAGGTCTGGTCAGCTGGGCGAGGGAGAAAAGAGTCAGGCGAGAGCCGAGCAAAAGGAAGGAAAGTAAAATGAGGAGGTGGGGGGTAACTGATGAGAGTAAAAGCCGAGAATATGAGGCTAGAGAGAGAGAGATGGTGGAGCAGAGAGGGACGAATGAGGAAAGACGAGACACAGCGTAAAACTGGAAAAGGAATATACATATCAGTAAATAAAAAAGAAGTATAATAAACCCTTGAGCCATATGCAAAGGGTGTATATACCCAAAAATCATGTTCAATACGTATTAACCCATAAGCCATATACTATGGATAAGCCCATAAGCCATATACTATGGGCATAAACCCATTAGCCATATGCAATGGGTATAAACTCATAAGCCGCCTGCAATGGGTATAGGAAGTAGGCGAGATGGGCAAAGGATGGGGTCAAGGAAACCCATCCGAGGAAATAAATGGGTTCCTAATGGCAAATGGAACAATAAAGACATTCTATCTGAGTCTTGAGATAAATTCTTGTTTAAAATTTTGTATTTTTCTACATAAACACGGACAGAGCATTTGCAAGATAGCACGGGTGAAGGGTACATGGCTATGGGGGCAAGTACAGAGCGTACAGTGGGTACGGCACATCAACACCCAAATGGTCTTTGTCCAGACATGAAAGTGCAAAACAGCATGAATGACATAGGTTATAATACCAGAGCAAGGTATTCCACCACAGGTATCATACCACGGCATTATACCACGGTATTATACCAACGTACTATACCAAATCATTGTACCAATGCATCATACCAAGGTATAACACAGGATACAAGGACCCTCAAACTTAGGGCTGGACATAGGACCCCTCAAACTCAGGGCTGGGATACAGGGACCCTCAAACTTAGGGCTGGGACATAGGACCCCTCAAACTTAGGGCTGGGATCAAGGGACCCTCAAACCTAGGGCTGGGATACAGGGGCCCTCAAACCTAGGGCTGGGATACAGGGACCCTCAAACTTAGGGCTGAAATACAGGAGCCCCAAAACTTGAAGCTGGGATACAAGAGCCACGGACCTCAGGGCTGGGATACAGAAGCCCTTCAGCTTACAACTAGGGTCAAGGGGACGGGAGAAGGGAGAAATAGTGACCCCTCCAGGAACACAGGTTCAACACGCGTCTCCACTGTATTGCTCTCCATGACCACAGTCCACCCTGACCCACGCCACGCCACTCCAGCCCGACCCCTGTTCCAGAACTCCACCTCTGGCAACCCCATGGATCTTCCAGCTCTTCCAGGCTCCTGGATCCTCTTACTCAACGTCCACAAATGCGTCACGCAAGCATCAACACAAGTCAGACACACGCGCAAGCACACAATCCCCTGAGACAATACATGCAAGCACTCAAAACACGTCAACACGCACTGCGCATTTATCACGCATGCGTACAAACGACGCACGTATACGCATCTAATCAATCACCAGCGCACTCAGAATAAAAAAAAGAAAAAAAGATCGCACATAACTCACGAACTGCAGATAATGGAGGTGCCACGAAGGGCATCGCTATTTCACACTATCTGCACATCTCCTTACCGAACACTTGGGATTTTATGTTATCAATATTTGCTATCGCTTCCTTCAACAACAACCCACCCCCACCCACCCCACCCCCGTCAACTGATTCCCCAGCAATTTCAACTGCCTCTCTGCAGCTAGCCCGTTATTTCGTCGACTGCTCCTTCCTACAAATGATATAATTATCTGTTTCTCTCCCTATCCTCTCTTCTTTCTGATCTTCTCCCTCCATTTCCCCTCTCTTTCTTAATCTCCCCTCGTTTCCTCTCTCCCCTCTTCCCATTCCCCAACTTCCCTCGCCCTTTTTTTTTCTCTCTCCCCCGTTTTTCCTCTCTACTGGACCCTCCACTCATCTCCCCTAAAGGCATTTGGTCAAATTACTCTCCCTACTTCACTACTCTATACAGTCATCACTTACACACCACACACATCACCCCAGTCCAGTAAAACATCACCAACATCACCCCAGTACAACAACACACCACCCCAGTACAATAACACACCACCCCAATACAATAACACACACCCCAGTACAATAACACACCACCCCAGTACAATAACACACACCCCAGTACAATAACACACCACCCCAGTACAATAACACACACCCCAGTACAATAACACACCACCCCAGTACAATAACGCATGACAACATTACCCCAGTCCATACAATACTAACAAATAGAGCAAATCAATGATTAAGATCTAAAGTAATCCTCAATCTCTCTTTCTCTCACTCCCTAGCGATCAATTTCTCGCACTCGCTGTCGCTCTTTCTCACTCCTTCACGCTCTCATTTTCTCACTCCCTCTGGCTTTCTTTCTCGCACTCTCTCTCGCTCTTTCTCCCATCCCCACCCCCCAGCCGACACTTCTCCCCTCTCTCTCGCTTCCTTCCCATCACTCCAGCCCTTCAAAAAAAAAAAAAAAAAAAAAGGCCCCAGCCACTCCCAACACTTCCACCCCTTCACGCCCTCTCTCGCATCCTTCGACACCGCCCGTCCCACCACACCCCGTCCTTCACTCCCCATCTCCCTCCCTCCCCATCCTCCTCTCTCAACACCCCATCGAGTACAGCTCTCCCCCTCCTCCCTCCATCAGACCTCTCAGCCCATGTCCGCGATGCTCTTCGCTTGTCAATCAACTCGCCATCAATCCAGCCATTCCCAGAAAGTTAGCCAGACGCCTCTGCGACTTGAAGGCTCAAACTCCGTAGCGCAGAGTTTTTGCACAAATTTGGTGGGGGTGATCCGTCGCCACGACATGTCGCTGCTGCCGCTGCTGTCGTCGCGGGGTTTCCTCTGCATCGCAAGGGCGTGGGCGAAGGTGTGTGTGTGTGTGTGTGTGTGTGTGTGTGTGTGTGTTGTGTGTGTGTGTGTGTACGCGCGTAGGATCTTGTTACGGCGTAAGTGTGTAGCTCTAAAGGCGCGTTGGAAGGTTAGTGTAGGGCGTTGATATGGGGTGCGTGGGTAAGCTGGTCATGGGTGCGTGGTGAATGTGTGAATTAGAAAGGGTAGGGGAGAGGGAAAAATTATCCGAAGAAGAATGGCAAAGCAAGCGTGGCGCACGTGGGTCGGAGTGTGGCTGCTGCAGGGGAGAAGCAGGAACTGAGGAGTGGGTTACAGGGCGCATCCAAGCATGGGCTTGGGAGCGTGGGCTCTGGACAAGCATGGGCTTGGGAAGCGTGGGTCATGGACAAGGCATGGGTTGGAGCGTGGGCTACTGACAAGTAGGGTGGGAACCCTGGATCAGGATAGACTGGAAGGGGTGGCTGGTGTAGCCTATGCAGTTACAACCCTTGAGCAGACGTTACGACCCTTGAGCAAGACGGTGCGACCCTTGAGCAAGACGGTGCGACCCTTGAGTATGACGTTACGACCCTTAAGCATGACGGTACAACCCTTCAGCAAGACGGTAAGACCCTTCAGCAAGACGGTAAGACCCTTGAGCACGACGGTACAACCCTTGAGCAAGACGCGGTGCGACCCTTGAGTATGACGTTACGACCCTTAAGCATGACGGTACAACCCTTGAGCAAGACGGTACAGACCCTTGAGCAAGACGGTGCGACCCTTGAGCACGACGGTACGACCCTTGAGCAAGACGGTAAGACCCTTGAGCAGACGGTACGACCCTTGAGCAAGACGGTACGACCCTTGAGCATGACAGTACAATCGTCGATCACGATGGTACGATACCTGAGCACATTATATATATCCACGGGTACGATAGATAGCCTGGCGTCTGACCCAGGGGTCACACCTTCGTGCTCAAGGATCGTACCGTCGTGTTCAAGGGTTGTACCGTCGTGCTCAAATGTCGTACCGTCGTACCATGCCAGACCAAAGATCACGTCAATCACCGGCGACCCTTGATTGCCGTCAATCACTGGCGTTTTAGACGTAATCCCTGTCTTTATACGAGTCTCTTTCAACCATCATTAGTGAGGATAATGATGATTAAACTCCTCCCACACCTCCACCTGGCTGATCCACACCTCCACCAGGACCTTCCTCACACTACGGGCCATCTCCTCCACACCTCCACCTGGCTGATCCACACCTCCACCTGGCTGATCCACGCATCTCCACCAGGGCCATCCTCAACCCCCATCCCACCCCTGCTCTCTACCATGGTCTCATTTCATGACCTGTGGGCCTAGACCGGCAGACGTGGCTGATTCCCCGAGCGCTGTCCTGCGTAGCTTAGTGAACCCCCACCCCCTCCTTCCCTCCTTAAGGAAAACAAATAAATCGGGAAAAAATCTGTTTTCCATATGTGTCACTTCCCAGTACACCAACGCTATACAAATCTGAACTACCCGCCCATGATCACCCGAGCCACAGCAATCTGCGAAGGCGAGACTTTCCTCACTAATATGCAAATTCAATCAACCAAAGGACCAATAATGTAATCATCTGATCACCTGCATGAATCTAGCGCATGACGCATGACATACGCATTGTCCTTGAGTTATCTTGCTGACGAGAAAGCGTCCACACAGACAGACTTACAGACGAGTAAGTTTAACAAACTCCTGAGTAAAAAAAATCACTGTTGGTCACCCATGTGTCCCGGATGGCGAAACACACGTCCTTCAGGTTTCAATCCCGTTCTCGACTCCCTCTCACTTCATCCAACACCTTTAACGTGCCAGCCAGCCAGGCAGGTAGTCGCCCAGAGATAAGTACTTATCTTCTAAATCTGAAAGTCCAGCTGTTGCCTTCAATACGCCCTGTGTTTTACCTCCTACCAACTATCTATTTTCTAAATCGGGTATGCGTCGCGACATTTCAACACACACACACGAAGGAAATGAATCAACACAAGAGTTATACGAAGAGAATGTTAATATATCAAGAAGGATGGGTCATATAAGGACCAAGGGCCCGGTGTCAGGGTAGGAAGGGCCGACTGTAGACAAGGGCCCCGTCTAGCTAGGCAAAGGGTAGGAAGGGTCGCCTCAAGACAGGGACCCGTGCCAGGATAAGGGCAGGACGGGTCGTCTAAAAAGACAAGGCCCCGCGCTTACCTTAAGGTAGGACGAGCCGTCTGTAGACAAAGGTCCTACGCCAGGCTACGGGTAGAGACAAAGGTCAAGTGGCAGGGGGTAAGGACAAGACGGGCCGTCTGAAGACAAGGGGCCCCCGTGCTAGGTGAAGGGCAGGACGGGCCTTTCAGATACAAGGGCCCCCGCGCCAGGCTAAGGCCCGACCAATCCTTACCAACAGCGAGAGAGAGAGAGAGAGAGAGAGAGAGAGAGAGAGAGAGAGAGAGAGAGAGAGAGAGAGAGAGTCAATTCCACCAGGACATAAATCGTCCATCCCCGGGGAAGGTGTTCGGGCCAGAGACGGGCGCCCTCCTTCTCCCAGGGCGAGTCCAGCCATTAACGTCAAACTCAACCTTCCCGCCCTGAGAAACACCTGAAAAACACCTTTATACACATTCTGCCGCGCCGTCCTGAGGTTTTTTTGTTTTCTTTCCCCCCCACCGCCGCCGCGGGAGGAGAGCCATAAAGCAATCAATTAGACGGCGTTTCCGTGCGCCCTCGGCCGATGCCCGGCGCTCGCCCGACACCCTCAGCCCGATATGCCATATGGCTGACCTAAGCACAGCAACTCGACAGCATCCAGCCACAGGTACCAGTATGGAGGAAGGGAGTACCAGTGGACACAATACAGGTACTGTGTCGCGAGACAACGCTAGATAACTAACACAAGGCTTATCAGATAGCTAAGGTAAGGTAAGGTAAGGTAAGGTAAGGTAAGGTAAGGTAAGGAAAGGTAAGGTAAGGTAAATTTTGGTTAGGTTAGGCTAAGGTACGGTAATGTAAGGTAGGGTAAAGGTAAGGTAAAGCCGAGGTAAAATATACATAGAATAACTTAAAAGCTTAAGGTGGAAGGGTGTTGCATGGAACACCTGTGTCGCCTGCAGTGCAACACACGTTACCGGCATACAAAATGAGAACAGTCGGAAATACTCTTTGAAAAATGCATGAAAAAATTATATATATATTATATATATATATATATATATATATATAATATATATATATATATATATATATAATATATATATATGGGAACTTCCTCGGCACAAGGTGGGATTTTCCTAAAGTTACGATGGCAGGATTAAGTCCCGGGTTCAACCGTCCCATTAGTGGCCCAAAATCCCAACTGAAGTTGTGGGGCTTGTATATGTATACCTCATGCCAATTCTTAAGATGCTGGGATACGACTGTGCGAGTTTCAACGATTATGCGAGAGATTTTTCCAGTTACGACCAAAGGTTATGCCGTAGGGTTACGATGATGCGACTCCCGACCACGGACGGATGGGACGTATCGAACGGACGACGGACGGACAAGCGGTCCGTCAGTATCTGCGGGGCTCTGCGAGCGAACGGACGAAGTAAAGCACACAAGTGGACATACAGCAATGACGTATTGCAAGACGAAATTCATGTAATGTTACACAATTAACGACCTCCTCCTCCTCTGTAACGAGGCACAAAGAGTAACACGGGAGGGTGGCTAGGGTAATCAATGGAGGTAAAAGCAGGTTTGGTAACAGTCAGGGATAGGAAGTGGTGGTGGTGGTGGGGGGGGGGGGTTTCCCCTATGCCTATCTTGGAAAGGACAGGGATATGTGGGTGTCCTCTGCCATCCCTATGCCTAGCCCGGAAAGGACAGGGATAGGTGGGTGGTAGGATGGGTGTCCTCTTCCCTCCCTGTGCCTTATTTGGAAAGGATAGGAATGGGCAGGTGTCCTCTCCCCTCTAGGGCTAGCATGAATAAGGCAGGGATAGATGAGTGTCCTCTCCTTTCCCTATGCCTACCCTGGAAAGGACAGGGACAGGCAGGCGACCTCTCTCTCCTCCCCATGAAGATTAACACACTGTAGGCTTCCCTCCTCCTCCCCTCCCTCACTCTCTCCCCTTCCCCCTATCGTTGTTCCTCTTTCGTTAAGACTTCGGATTAACAACGACCCTCCGCTAAGACCCGGGCTCCGCCACGGACTCCCTCGGTCTTTTTCACAAAGACCCCAAGGTTTTGGTGGCACTCAGCCGGGTACGAAGCTAATACACTAGTCCTGCTCGTCTGTATTCTGATATAGGACCACACAGGCCTCCTGTAAGACCCCAGGCTACACAGAGAGCCAGTCTTTCTGCTAAGACCCATACTCTTCCTTAATACCATTCCTCCCCCATGCCCCCAAGAGAGAGAGAGAGAGAGAGAGAGAGAGAGAGAGAGAGAGAGAGAGAGGAGAGAGAGAGAAGGGGCCGCAAAACCAAGCCCTGTCGATATCTTGCAAAGTTTCCCGTCCCTGGAGTCTGCCACCAGGCCGCGTCATCTGCAAACAGCAACTACCTCGCCTCCCACACTACGTTCGTTAGACACCCATGATGGAGAGGGAGATTAAAACAAACAACAGAACAATAAACGAGGAAAGAAATCACCGGGAAATGAGAATGAAAACGGTGTACAAAATGAAAAGCACAATGGAGGAAAGAAATCACCGAGACTGAAAACGGGGGACACTGGAAAGCAAAATGAAAGTCGTTATGAGAGAATTCTATTTTCAAGAAATAACTCCCATGTGGAGCAGTGGATGTATGTCGCGTCCTGAGTGTCCTGCCAAAGAATAAGCTCCATCGTGATATAATAATAATCACGCCTCCAGCCCTAAAGTGAGCCACGCCTGCATGGTATGAAGCGAAAGACGTCCTGGAAGACCTGGAAACCCATCCGGAGCCATTTCAAGTCAAATATGAGCCATTAAGAAGACCTGGAAACCTATCCAGCACCGTTCCAGATTAAATATGAGCTATTAGGAGTATCTGGAAACCTGTCCAGTACCATCCCAGATCAAATATGAGTCATTACGAACACCTGGAAACCCGTCCAGAACCATTCTAGATCAAATATGAGTCATGTTGGGCCTTCCCGCCACGAATTCGCGAAACAAAGCTTCTATCTACCTCCTGTGGTTTAGCCACACTGATATTCACAAAGATGTTGAAGTAATTACCAAGAATTACATTCTTTTCTTTCTTGGTTCCAGACTTAACTCATTCGAATTCCTTTCTCCTCGCGTCAGCTTAGGGACTCTCTCTCTCTCTCTCTCTCTCTCTCTCTCTCTCTCTCTCTCTCTCTCTCTCTCTCTCTCATCGCTCTACCCCAATTTGTTATCACTCTCACATTTCCACACCCTCTCCTTACATCTCTTGTCTGCTCTCCCTTTACATGCCCAGATCGATGACTCGAGCTATCTGGCTTCTTGATTTCAATAATGACCATGACTTTGGCAACCAGAGACGAGAGAGAGAGAGAGGGAGGAGGAGGAGGGGACGACGATGATGATAATGACGAAGATGATGATGAATGATGGACAAGACGGCGATGATGATGATGATGATGACGATGAACATGGAGGAGATATTGATGATGACGATGAACATGAGGAGATATTGATGATGACGATGAACATGGAGGAGGAGAAGATTATGATGAAGAAGAAGCAGGGAAGACGAAGAAAGATGAGGACAAGAAAGGAAGAAGGAGGCGGCAACGACAGCAGCAGAAGACATGAAGGAGAAATACGACCTCGAGGACGGAGGGAGGAACCTGAGGAAGGGGACAAGAGACCCGGAGAAACACACGAGTGAGGAATATCAGGACGAGAATCTCCAGGAAAAAGACAAGACGCAAGAGGCGCAGCAGGAGCAGGAGCAGCAGCAGGAGCAGCAGCAGGGGCAGCAGCAGGCAGGAGAAAGCAGCGTGTTGGGCCGCGGCTCATTAACACACCTGCTAATTATCTGCCATTAACTGGCCCGCCCTCAAGGTGGATGTGGACCTGGACCAGGCAGGACCTGGACCTGGGTGGACCGACGGGGGCCAGAATGGATAAGGGACATGTGTGGTGTTAGGAGGAGAAGGAGGAGGAGAAAGATTACGGTTTAAGGCTAATTCTCGTGGCCTGAGGAGGGAAGGGAGTGCACTGCACTCTAAGAGTGAAGTCCTGGGTTTGGAACCAAGCTGTCTTGTTGCTCCTCTGCTCATCCAGGCTGTTGGAGGACATGGTCTGTACCCCTACAAAAGCCATCAAACCATGGCTGGTCATCACATTACCTGAGGAGGGAACACTGTCTACATTTTGAACGAACAAGGCTGCCCATCACAAGCGCCAACAAATCGACATCTCTGCGACCTCTACCTCTATATGACCACTTCAGCAACTCTCGAAAGATACAGCGTCGTAATTTACGAGTCCCGGTTGCATGGCGGAGCCTTGCGAACAACCACACGAAGGAAAAGGATTCCTAAACCTCCTCCTGCGTGGCGTACAACCACGCCATACGCTTTCTTTTTTTTCCTGGGAAGGGGGGGGGGGGACTGTGTTCGTCAGTGCCGCTTCCTGCGATATATTCGGCCGTGAAATCAACTCGATATGTGTCGCGTGAGTTCCTGCCGTCAACATCCTTAGGGCTCCCACGGGATAATGGGTCAAAAGGGTCGTGGTAATCCCTTAACTACCATCAGGGGGCAGGCGGGCACCTCACAGCCACCAGTTTCCCCCAATTCACAGAGGGCCACCTCACACAGCCTCCCCTTAAACCCCCAATTACTGCCTTCTTTCCTTGACCCCCTGCGATGCGTATATCTGTCCCTCCCTCCCTCACCGATAGTCCATAGGTGAGGGCGTATGTGCAGAGCGACGTTCATGGACGGCGTGCACGAGAGCAACCCATCAACGCCTCCGCCGGAGGTGGCCAAGAGGGACGTCTGGAAGTGTTGGGGTGGCTGTCTATAGGTGCCTGGAGTAACACTAGCGGGCCAGGTGGATGAGGAGGAGGAGGAGGAGGAGGCAGTGGGAAGACTGAGTAGTAGGTGGAGGAGAGAGAAATATAAAGCCGGGGGCGGGAGGGGAAGTAGGGAGAGGAGGGAGAGAACGCTCCCCAGCAGGTGGTAGAGGGGGGCCCCCGATTACTCCTACTTACCAAACAATCACGTTTGTCTTAATTTACCTGGGCGGCTGGCCTCACTGCCGCAGGTGTAAGCCTACCTCCGCCCCTTACACCTGAATGCTAATGGCCGGCCTAAAGTGACCATAATCATCCCCCACAGGGGCGAGAATCAACCCACAGACACAAAAACACCGAGGCCGTCCGTAATCAACGAGGACATAATCAACGAGGACAGCGAGCGCCAGGAAAATCTATGATAATGGCTGAGGCAAGTCAAGACATGGGAACCCATCAAGAACGGAAGACTCTCTCTCCTCTCTCAACAGCAAGAGAGCGCGAGACACCAACACAAACCAAGGCTTATTTTCCCCCAAACACTGCCCCCACAAAATCTCCTGGAACACACGTGGGACTAAACGGAGCAAGAGGAGTGCTGGAGAAGCGCCAGCACTCCTTCAGAGATTTAACCTGAAGGAGGCGCAGAAGAAGCACCACCACCACCACCACCGCTAACGCCATCCTCCTTCCCCACACACATACACACGCAAGACTCGTGCATATTTCAACGCTAATACCCGACAACTTTTTCGCCCATAGTTGGCGCCGTGGTAAAATCTGCAGCCGACTTGGGTGGGTGTTTTTTTTTTCCCTCTCTCTCACTCCGGGGAAGCTTTTTACTGTCTCGTCAAGACGTAACTTGAGAAAAATACGCGAAAAAGGATACCTCTTTACTATCATCTCATTTTTTTTTTTGCCGGAGGCTCCAGTCACGGACCAAAGTCCACATTAAGGCCGGACCTTAATTGAAATATAGAGAGGATAATGAAAGGGAAAAAAAAAAGAAGAGACAAGGGAAAGTATTCACGAAATTTGAGGAAGTAAAAAGCCTGTCTTTTAAAATGTGTCAGGTTATAGTTATTGGGGAAGACATGAGAAGGTACAGAGTTCCAAAGTTTCAACGGGTAAGGAAAGACACAGTTATCAAAACAGCCCACCCTTGAGTTGCCAATGACCCGCAGAAATCTTGTCACACTCTGTATTTCTGTAATTGTTATGTATCTTACACGTCCTTCCCGTTTTCGTATGAAGCAAAGGGTGAAACAACTCGCTCATATTATCAGTGAATGAAGTAGACTTATACATTATTCTTATACATCACCAGCCGAGTTGGCCTTCCAAAGATGACGCTCTAATGTATAATGTATCTAATATAAGAGGGTCATAATGCAACTAATACAGTGAATTATTTATAACGCAACGAACACAATATGAGGTGTATCATTAACTAATACATTATGGTACGTATTACCTACTACAATAGGTATAATGTATGAAATATAATACACGACATTGGATCATCCCACAAACAGATCAAAATATATATATATAAGTATGTAGATACACACACACACACACACACACACCACACACACACCACACACACACACACACACGTCTTCATCATTCTGCCTTAGAGGAAAAAAAATAAAATTTACCCATGCATCTCTCAGCGCCTCGCTGATTCTCATATCTCCCTCCTATGAACGTAGAGAGGGAGGGAGAGAGAGAGAGAGAGAGAGAGAGAGAGAGAGAGAGAGAGAGAGAGAGAGAGAGAGAGAGAGAGAGAGAGAGAGACGCAGAGATCGGCCCAGTGTCTCTCCAGGAGCGAGATGTTTCCCTCGTAGGTTCCCTCCCGCCCAGACAAAAGGAGGCAAGGACAACACCAGCGAAGATTTTCTTGAGCGAACAAAAGAACGGGAGAAGAGACACGGGGCCGAGTTTTTCCGTGTCGTCAGGCCTGGTGTAAACAGTCTCTTCCTCCTCCTCCTCCTCCTTCTCATCTTCCTCCCTGCTCCCTCAAGTCTTTCCTCCCTCTTCCTTTACTCTTTCATTACCCTATCCTCCTATCCTTTTACCTCCCCTAACCTCTTAATCATTTCCCTTACTTCACAGTCCCTATTATTATCATTTCCCTTCACCCTCCTCATCTTCTTAAACGCCTCCTACCACACACCTACACCTCTTTCCTCCATCATTCTTTTTCTCCCCTCCCTCTCGATCCTCACCCATCACCACCTCTCCTCCTCCTCCTCCTTCCACTCTGTGCCTGGAAGGCCATGGGATAAGAGCTGACTCAGGAAACAGACGAAGAAATCATGACAAATGGAAGAAAACGAGGAGGGAGAAGGTGTCAACTGGTAGCAATGTCCTTGGTCCAGAGTCCACTTTACCCAGAGCATTCGACCCCTTGTGCCTTATGAGCATAACCTCCCAAGCCTCAAGCTTACGTTGACGGCCACGTACAACCAGCAGTCAACACGCACACAACACACAAACGCTTGCCAAGAACGGCCTCCCACCCCCACCCCTCCCTAATCATGGGTCTCGCGTTGACTTCCCCCCCAATGCATCAGTCAACATCGCTGCCTTCATTGTGGTACACTAATACCTGCAGACGTATCAGCCGAGCTGTACGTTACCAGAGGGTGAGTAACTCGTTACTCGTTATCACTTCGTCCAACAACGGCGCGAGAAGTAACTCATTACCTGTTACCCGCTGGTAAAGTCTCATGAGCCATAGATGGGACATTGGAGGACATACTAGATAAAGGTACTAGGTACAGGAACAGAAAAAGACCTGATGGTCTATGACCAGGTTATCTGCTGGAGGACAGTACATGGGAAGGACAGATAACACAAGACCTGATGGTCTATGACCAGGTTATCTGCTGGAGGACAGTACATGGGAAGGACAGAAAACACAAGACCAGATGGCTATGACAGGTTATCTGCTGAGACAGTACATGGGAAGGACAATAACACAGCCAATGGTCTACGAAAATCACACAATGGGCAGTACACACTACACCACGAACAAGTATACGCCTACACAGCCACTAACATTTCATTTGAGTCGTAGTTTCATCCGTAAAGAAACACACACACACACACACACACACACAACACCCCCTATCTCCTACGTTCCATTATCCCATTACATACGCTCTGATGGTTGCAGCTTCTCCATTAAGGCTACGTCCAGACACAAGGTCTTTAACCACGAACTTAAGCGCCGCTTCACTGCCTTTATTGGTCGTCTTAAACCACCCAAATCACGAGGCCCCCCTACACACACGCCCTTGGAAGTACCACGCCCATGGAGGAGGAGCTTGAGCACTCCTGAAGGAGCACCGAGCCCGTGGCTTCGCATGACGTGGCTACCTCGCCCACACACAGCCACCGTCCAGAGCATCCTCTCAATGAGCCTTAAAAGGAGTTCCCTTTTCTCTACGTGGGTTCACGGGTCCGACAGAAGGGGATTCAACTCCAAAGAACCTCAGTGACCATCTCTGGATTTACTGATTAAGCAGACTGTTGCCCTCCGCACTCTGCAAACTCCGGGTCATCACCTGTCGCTCTCAAGACCTTATCAAATTCCTGTTAGAATGAATTCATTGGTTTATTCATAATGTTTCCTATAGCCAATAGAGTATCTATATTCCTTATATCCACTGGTTTATTCATGTTCCCTGGAGTCACTGGTTTAATTCATGTTCCTAATATTCCCCGGTTTAATCCATGTTTCCTGTATTCATTGGTTTATTCATGGTGTGCCCTACACTCACTGGTTCAGTCCATGTTCCCTGTATTCACTGGTTTATTCATGGTGTACCCTGCGTCAACATGAAATAAACTGAACATTTATTCTATTTTTTTTCCTTCACGGCCCCCATACAACATTCCTGCCGGCCCTTCCCTCCCCCTCCAGTATAAAACCCTGACCTGTCCATCCAATATTCCCTCCCCCTACCTTCCCTCCCTCCCTCCCTCCGTGTAAAAGCTGTTGCCTCTCTTCATCCATCTCCCTGTGGACTTGTTCTCATTTACATCTTCCTTCCCTTCGTCTTGCCCTCCCTTCATTTTTCCCCCTCTCTCTCTCTTTTATCATTTATCTCATCTATCTCCAGTCTTCCAGTGCACATCTCTCTCTCTCTCTCTCTCTCTCTCTCTCTCTCTCTCTCTCTCTCTCTCTCTCCCAGCACCATGTCCGTCCCATCCTCTCGCACTCCCCCCCCCCCCCCAGCCTTAATGATCACAATCATCACACCCTCTTCTATCCTTCTATTCCCTCCCCCACCTTCCGCTCCCTATCCCTCTCGCCACCAGCATGCTCCCCCTCTCCTCTCTTCCCCCTCCCTCACTTCATAACTCCATCTTCTCCCTAACCACACCCTCCGCGTGGATCCCGACGCCCCCTTCTGCTTCTCCTCAGGGTCCTTCCTGGGCGAAGGGGGGCCAGCCAGCCAGGCACTGGCACCACGTCACGTGCCTTGTCACGCTCCTGCTCACTACACACACACACACACACACACACACACACACACACACACACACACACGACCCTCAGCTCACGGGACACTCAGCAAAGAGCCTCGTCAATAGGTATATTCACGCGACTCGAGCCTTCGCCTCTGCCACAAATGAACACACACTACTTCAAGGACAACACTGAACACCTGAACAGTTCACCTTAACTCCCTGCAGGATGTGTAGCTGGGCAGCCGCCGACAACGACAAATCAGCGACGGCCTAACAATAGCGTGGGTCCAGTCCACACCTCCCCCCAAGACATGGCACTTCTTCTACGGCTATAAATATACGCAACATTACGCAAATGATTATCACAAATATACGCAACATTACGCAATTGATTATCATAAATATACGCAATATTACTCAAATGATCATCATAAATATACGCAATATTACGCAAACGATTATCAATAATCTCCTGTCAACTGCACGGGATCACGAGGTGACCCGAATCATTCACTTGATCGGGAGGTTCGAACCAGGGGTCGTCGTCATTCATGAACACACACACACACACACACACATATCTGCCAATCCTTGGAGGGAACATGCCGCAGCCGATCCATCCAACTGTCGTGTGCTGCAACCCCGGTACTTTACGCAGGGGAATGTTTCCATTCGCCTGCGTTACCACATCACGAAATTCTTGACAACCGAAGTGATTCATGGAGGAGCTAAATCATTCTCGGGGGCACAGGGTCTTGTGAATC